>NW_004567118.1:30832914-30897371 GCF_000260355.1 Condylura cristata | reverse complement strand
TCGAACTCATATGGAAGTGGCTTTAGCTTTTCAATGCTGTGCTTTAACCCGCTGCGTCACCAGGGAGGCCCCGAAATTTTGTTATTTTAAGAGAGCGGGCGGGCCAGGAGAGGTCTGCCGCGCCATGTGGTCACCTCTGGGGCAGGCGGGGATCGAACTCATATGGAAGTGGCTTAAGCTTCTTAGTTCAGTGCTTTAACCTGCTGCGCCCCCAGGGAGGGCTGATGGGGTGGGATTTTAATGACCACAAAGTTGGTTCTGAGGTTAGCAAGGTGCTCCTGCTTTCCCAAAAGGGATTTTGCTTCTGATGCCAAGCACCCAGTCAGTGAAGTGCAGACAACGTTACTTCTTCCAGTAAAGGTTTTCTCAGCCTCTCTTTATCGGAGAGGTATATTAGGGATTGTTAGCTTAGTCATACCCCGCTGCAGGCCTGCCTTCTCCTCCTTTGGCCCCAAGGGGAGATGCCACAAGGCCTGCTGCTATGATCAGCTGTGGTGGAGGGGGACTGCTTCGTGGGCTGTGGGTGCGGGTGAGTCTGGCTCTGCTCAGCACTCTCCGTGCGGCTGGCACCCTGCACAAGAGGTTGGCCTTTCCTTTGGTAAGCTGCATCTCTCCAACAAGCGGAATCCTCCATCCTTCAGTCTCGCACTGGCAGCTACTCTCTGTGTCCCGGGCCTGGCGTCGCTGGAATGTTTGGGTACATCTTCTGCATCCCTGAGAACCTGGCTTCCTCTCAGGCCTTTTTCTTATAGGGCCCAAGGGTTCAGGACCCCCGACTTTAACCAGCAAACAGCACATAAGTCTCCTCTTTTCTCAAATACTTCCCAACTGCTCCTGCATTTCAGAGGGAGTATTCCTATTTCTTTTCATTTCTTCTTCCCGCTCCAGGAGCAGGGCAGAAGATTCTTTTCCTTCCAACTTGCCTCGCTTCTGTCAGCGTGGGGTCTTTTTACATAGTATCGGGCAAAGATGGGTGGGTGACAAATCAGATCTTCCTGAATCCATCACCGTTCAAATCTCATGTCCCTTTTCTCTACTGCAGCAACCAAGAAAAAAATTGGGAGCAGCAACTGAAGCTTTGAAACAAATGATGGATGACCCCAAATTGTCATGTCTAAGTGGGGGTGGTCTCGGAGTGTACAGAGAGGTGGACGCAACAAAGCTGTGTGTCCTCTTTGATGTTCTAGGCTTTTAGTCAACATGAATACCCTTCCAGCCTTAGGAGGCTTGAAAGCAGGTGTGAACAGATGATAGTAGCTTCATAGCACCCATGCTCTGGGAGGGCAGGGCAGGGTCAGGCTGGCCACCAGATGGACCTACCATGAAAACTCTGTCCTGTTGCCCAGAAGTGGCTTGTGGGTCACATGGAGAGGGGTTCGCTGGGGATCTGAACCCGAGTATGATCAACTGCTTTCATGTCAGTCTTTGCAAATGCATTCTAAATCCACCTCGCAGTCACTCCTGCAGTGGGCTGCTTTGGTGCATGCTCAGTCTGGGTCCCGTGACAGATGGAGAGGTGCACTCCCCAGAGGGTCTGGAGCGTGGGCTCCAAGACTGCTAATGTTTCTCAGATCTCCTCTGCAAAAAAGCCAACTGTGGCAACACTGAAATGCAGGCCAGGAAATGGAAACACTGCCAGGTGGTGGGACAGGCTGCTTCTTAATTAAGGAGCCTCCCCAGCCTGTGGGTGACGGGTGTGGTTTGTAAGTAGTTTGTGCACCTGCCGTGTCCATGTGCTGGGGGAGGCTCCTCCACTCTGTGCATGTGGGCTCCTCCAGGATAGTAGTAGAAGTAATGTCTGCAATCTTTAGTGAACACTTATGCACCCCCAGGCATGGTGTCCTATCAGGCACCTGACCGGTGTTCTCACTCTTCATAGCAACCTGTAGGTAGATACTGTTGTGGCAATTTTGCAGAGGAGAAAATTGATGGAGAGGTTTTATGAAAAGTGCGAACTGTTAAGACTTACATAGCTGGTAAGAGTGAGTTAGAACTTAGATAAACTTGAGTTCCTCCTGTGTGAAAATAAAATAATTTTATGTATCTCATGGAATTATGATGCAAGTTAAATAAAATTGTGTGGACAAAAATCTTCAAGTTTAGAATTTACCATTTAGTAATGGTTCAGTACATGTCTGAAAGCCTACAGTGGTGGTTAATTTTACCTGTCAACTCAGCTAGGTCACGATATCTAATATTTCATCAAATATTAGAGTAAGTGTTTCTGTGAAGGCATTTTTTTAAAATATGAGATTAAATTAAATCAATCGACTCTGAGCAAAACAGATTACCTTCCATGAAGTGGGTGGGCCTCATCCAAGCAGTTGAAGGCTCTGGCAGAAAAAAGACTAACTTCCCCAGAAGAAGAAGGAATTCTGCCAGCAGACACTTTCAGAAACTAAACTACAACTCTTCCTTGGGTTGCTGAGTTTTGGCCAAAACTAGATTTTGGACTTGCCAGGTTCCACGGTTGCATAAATCCATTTCTTAATATCAATTTCTTTCTCTCTCTCAATTGTTCTATTTTTCTTGATTGTTCTCTCTCTCTCTATCATCTGTTGGTATAGGCACTGCTTCTCAGGAGAACCTTGACTAAACACCTATGAGTAGGAGGATGGCTTAATAATATATGGTTCATCCACATGGAATAATGTGCAATTGTTAAAAAAGAGTAATTCAGACTTACGCTTCTTGATGTAGAAAGATACTGATTACAAAATATTTTAGCTCACCAAGTACAGGATTACATTTTTAGAGGGGAAAAATACTGTAGCATATACATATTTGTATATGTTCATGTGTATCTCTGTGCTTATGAACATAGAGAAATATGTAAAGGGATCCACACCAAGTGGTTGACAAATACCCTGAGGGACAGTGATGGTGGCTGTAGATGTGTTATTGGGGGTAGGGAGGGATATCCACTTTTTCTTCCTATAATTTGCTATTGGAGACTTTAATAAGCATTATTTTGCTATTAAAAAGATCATAAAGTAGATAAATATAATATGAAAAATGCATTGATTCTTGAATCTTCCTTCCCAACTATGTTTGCAGGCAGTGGGAAAAACAGTATAAGTCTGCATGTATTCACTTTATGTTGACCTATTTTGAGGGGCCATCCTATCTGTAGAGAACTATTTTGAGGGGCCATCCTATCTGTAGAGAACAGACTGGTGGTGTTCTGAGTCTGTTCTGACTATGATGGCCTTACTTCATAGCACCCTGGTCTGAATGTGTATGCAAGGCTAAAAGTGGCTTTAAAGGATTCTTCACCTGGCCCTGGCTTCTGGGATATGGGTGGATTTGCTGTCCCACTGGATTCAGCTATGAAAGTCAAAGATTAGACTCCCATTAGAGGACTCAAGCTCAAGTCATCCACAGCATAACCTCAGGGTGTCTTCATATCAGCTTTGAGAGAATGGAGGTGCCAGGCGCTGTCCTGGGTGCTGAAAGGTAATCTATGACCAAGTTTCCCTTAGCCATTCTGAGAGATGCCATTCTGAGAGATGCCATTCTGAAAGCTTGGGGTGGGGGGATCTTGTTAGAGTAGCCTGGCTTTGGAAATGTGCCAACTTGACATTATCAGGGAAATGTCAAGCAGCTTGAATCTCTTTCCTTTGATCCTTTCACAGGGTCTGCTGCTCCCAATTGGAATTGACTGTTGGTTTGTCTGACTTAGTTGAATCAATGTGTGGTTTGCTCTTTCTGCCAAGGCCAATCTCCCATTTCCACATTCAGCACACACCAGAGGCTTTCTCACTCCCAGCGATACAGAATGCCAAAGGGTATTGAGGGTGCCTGACAGCTCCCCAAACTGGTCACCTCACAGCAATTCAACCCAGCACATATTTACCCGAAAACAATTCACTCTTTTCAACTGTAGGCGAGGCCCTGCTCAAGGAACATAGTCTGAGGAGAGACAGTTGAGACAAGCAGAGGACCCCAGTACAATCACAATGGAGTGCACATCAGACACCAGAGGCAGTTTTTTTTTTTTTTTTTAAGATTTATTTATTTGTGCATACAGAACTGGGGTACAGGCCAGAGGCTCAGGGGTGGTGAGAGGCTTCACCAGAGACAGAGTGGGGAGCAGAACAGGCAGATCGACGAAGTACACTGCTGAGGGGAGCAGCGGGCGGGTCAGGAGAGGTCTGCCGCGCCATGTGGTCACCTCCGGGGCAGGCGGGAATCGAACTCATGCGGAAGTGGCTTCAGCTTCTTAGTGCTGTGCTTTAACCCGCTGCGCCACCAGGGAGGGCCCAGAGGCAGTTTTTTAAAATGCAGGTGACTGAACCCAGGCAGCTGTATTTTTTAAAAAATCCCCCTTGAGAAGCTCTGTAATAGACTCACAGGATGGATATTTGTTCTGTTAGTTATACTTTATATCTGAAATCCTGTGTGCAAAGTAAGGGTGGCTGAAGGCTAAGGTGGCGCACACTTGTATGTTACCATGGTGTGGGTTTCTACAGACCTAGCTGCAATAAATGAGTTCCTAAAAAGTGTTTCCTTCATAGTTCACATCTTGTTTGTATCTTTTTAAAGTTATTTTTCAAGATTTATTTATGTATACAAGAATTGGGGTACAGACCAGAGGTGGGGTTGGTTGTGAGAGGACTCACCAGAGACAGAGTGGGGAGCAGATCAGGTGGATTTACTGAAATACACTGCTGAGGGGAACAGCAGGCAAGACAGGAGAGGTCTGCCATGATATGTGGGTCACCTCCTGGGTCGGGGATTGAACTGTGCTGCAGATAGCTTCATAGTGCTGAGACTTAACTTTTTGTGCCACTGAGGAGGGCTCATTTTGTCTGTATCTTGGGGAAGAAATAATGAATGACAACAAGCAAGTCACTGTAATTATCACTCCTGCCCTAAAGAAGACAGAGTGTGTGGGGGTAAGAGAAAGAGACCTGTTGGATACTACTGGTTACTGAGACGCAGACAAAGGTCTGTACTTTTGAGATCCAGAGCTGTCATCTCTAAGAATCACAGACTATAGAGATGATAAGGCCAGGACAGATCCCTCCCTGCTCTCCAAGGATGTGAGGGGCTGAGAGTGGACCCCACATTTGAGGCTTGCAGCTCATGCAGGAAAAGGATGTGTTTGAGTGACAGGAGTTCTGGCTCTGACAGTAACATACTCTGACATGGGTCAAAACACTGCCTCCCTGCTCTCTATCACTAGAGTCTTCTGGAACTGAGCAGGGATAAGATGAGCTGAGCATTTATTTTCCTTTCCTGGTTTGCCTTTTGTGATCTAAACTTCAGGCAAAACAAAAGCTACCCAAGTCAATATATCTAGGAAATATCACATTTTTATAATTTTTTAAATAACAAAAATACAAACTTATTATAAATACCTAATGAGTACAGGAGGACACAGAATACCAAATAAAGTCCCTTCTCCCATTCATGTTACCCAGAGGCAACTGCTATCTATAGTTTGGCCACATCCTTTCTCCAGCTTTTACTCTAATATCTCGATTTCTAAAACTGTGAGCTTTACCAATGAACTCCAGAATTTAAATACTAGGATACTAGATTGACTGAATCTGACATCGAAGCCCAACTGGTCCTCTGCTGACTGGCCATCCATGAAGTTGGCCAGGCAGGCCTGTGGGCCTCTGGCTTGGCTCAGAAGTGCACACAGGGCTGGGAATCTTTAGCTGAAGTTGTGACAAGACTCCCTGCTGGGGGAGGGATCTAAAAGTGCCTGCCACTGTCCCTTTCATGAAGACATTGATTGTGAGTTACATGCCATTAGGTTGGAAATTGTATTTGCATGTTATTTAAGCTTCAAATCTTTCTCTCTCTCTCTCTCTTTTTTTAAAGATTTATTTATTTGTGCATACAGACCTGGGGTACAGGCCAGAGGCTCAGGGCTGGTGAGAGGGTTCACCAGAGACAGAGTGGAGAGTATAACAGGCAGATGGACAAAGTACACTGCTGAGGGGAGCAGCGGGTGGGTTAGGAGAGATCTACTGCGCCATGTGGGTCACCTCCGGGGCGGGAATGGAAGTCTTGCTGAAGTGGTTTTAGCTTCTTAGTGCTGCGCTTTAACCCGCTGTGCCACCAGGGAAGGCCCTCAAATCTCTTTCATCTTGGCCTCAGGCTCCTGCTCAGTTTTCTAGAGAAATCCAGTCAATTCACCTCATGCTATCTGCCTTTGACCAATGGGTAACTCCCTCGGGTGTTCAGTGTTGCTGTGTGTATTTGTGTATTCGTGTGTGTATTCACATACTTGAGCATGTACATACAGTCAACTGATTTGCATTGGCGGAAAAAACTGTTTTTCCAGGGTGGTGGCTGGTTTTCATGCAGGATGCCATGGAATTTGGAATCAACTTTTTGGTACCCATGGCTACAGCCAAAAGGCAAGAACAGTCTGCCCTGTGAGGGGGACCCCATGTCTTTTGGGGACTTTGAGGGCTGTTACCAGGAGGTGAACTTTGAATTCATTCAACGGGGGTTAGTCACCCCCTAGAACCTTCATGGACTTTGCCCTGACCAGAGACTGAGAGGAGTGAAGCTTGCCCACCTGTGGTGGCTGGTGGCCAGTAGGCTTTCTGTGGCTGGTCATCAACCATAGATCTCAAAG
This sequence comes from Condylura cristata, assembly GCF_000260355.1. NCBI lineage: Eukaryota > Metazoa > Chordata > Mammalia > Eulipotyphla > Talpidae > Condylura > Condylura cristata. Next base: position 30,890,770 of record NW_004567118.1, on the reverse strand, counting down.
CCGATTGTGCTGTTGATGTTCTGAGGCCCCAGCCCTGCCTTCCTCTACTTTCAGATGTGGCCAGATTTATGTGGCTCCCTTGCAATTATGATTATTACCCCTGTTATGAAACAGAAATATGCTCTACATTTCCCCTAGATTATCTCTTGCCTACTCACTATTTTGCACATCTCTTTGTAAATCATACATATCGATGCACTTCATTTGTACCAGCTGTGTAGTACTCCACAGAATATGAGGTTTCTGGATTCACTTTTCTATAATAAACAATCCTACAATAAACACCCCTGCTCATACATCTTTTGGACTAGTGCTTTTATTTCAGCTGGAGAGATTCCCAGAAGTAGCATTGCTCTTGGGTCAAAGAGACTCTATATCTTTAACTTTAATAAATCCTGCTAGATTACTTTCTAAAATGGTTGAAATAATTTACAGTTCCACCAACACAGCTTGTGAATGCCACCTTCCTCACACCTGCGCCAGCACTAGATGCTATCAATCTTTTAAAATGTGGAGGCTAAGGAGGAAAATCACACTTTTGTTTTGCATTTCCGCTTTGCTTGTATCCTAATTTGTACTCTATCATCTTTGCTTGATGCATTGTCTTTGTAGATTAGTTGGGCTGGGCTGTGTGTGAAAACAGAAGAATGAGACCTTTCAGAAGGACATAGAGCTCAGGGAAGACTAGAAGTGCTTCTAGGCCTTTCTCCAGGTCATGTGGGGGTTCTTTGGCATGTTGGCTGCTACCTTAATCTGCCAATTGAAAGGTGGGACTATGGCACAACTAGGGCAACTTAGCAAAATGGAATTAGGGTCATTTTCTCCACAGTTAAAGCCAAGTACAGATGATGGACTTTTTCAGAAGGTAATGAGTTCCTTATTCCTGGAAGGACTTAAGCTGGCATCACATAATCATATTTTATTTATTGATTCATTCAGAATGGAGTGGCGAATAAGACAGGCATTGTCTTCTCTGTCTTCACTGGTCTTAGCGCCTAGTGAAGAAGTCAGGTACTTAGATACATGATTGTGTGTGTGCGCGCGCGTGTGTGTGTGAAAGAGAGAGAGAGAGAGAGAGAAATATTGGGGTCATCTCTCCACCCAATAGGCCATCACCCAGAGTCTGATGAATGATGAGGCATTGACTATGGTTCACTGTCTGCAGGGCGGGGATGAGCCAGGCTGTCTCAAACCCAACCGACCCTAGCCTTACCTTACGTAAAACTAGAACCAAGCGTCTGCTTTAGGTGAGAATTGTGGCCCCTTGTCCCATGGCAGGCAGCTAGTGTATGGGGGAAACCGGCAAGCAGGCTTCTGGCAACGTGACGGGGAGAGGAGCTGATGGCAGAGGAGGGAGCTCACAAACAGCTTGGCAGTGCAGCCGGTGTTAATTCATTCCAGCAGTCTCTCCCACTGGCTCAGCCTTTTCCAGTTTCCAAGGTGTTCTCAGATCCCTTTTCTTTGGGATCCTGTGGGAGCTGGGAGGTACATGGGGATGGAGTTGTGCTGGGAAGACGTGTCTGCTGCGGCTCGAGAGGGCAGTGGCTGGCTGGGCTTCCAGCTGGTGTGCAGAGGGGGCAGGCCAGCTGGACTGAATCCAGCGCTCACTTCTTAGCTTCAAGGGCCGGAGAGTGAGCTCAGGCAGGTGTCCACGAGCAGGCGGTACATCTGTTTTGCTTCAGGGGACAGATCCTACTGTAGACATTGCTTCTTTGCAGGGCTGTCTCAGGTTGGGCTCCCTGGGAAGTAGTTTCTGAGCTTGCAGCTGCTAATTAGGAAGTACTTGCGGGGGTGAGAGGACCTATGCCTGAGGAAGGGACGGAGGGACGTGGGACTGGGCAGAGGGCAGAGCCAAGCTGCTATGTGGCCTTCAGCACTGGCCTTCTCACTCCCAACCTCAGAGCCGCAGGGAGGCAGAGCTAGGAGGGCCCCAGAGCAGCATGATCCCAGCTCTTCACTGTAGAATAGGAAGCCTCAAGGAAGGACTCAGAGAAGGGAAGATACATGCCCAAGGTCTCCCAGCTGCGAGACAGTTCCCAGTTTCTACAGCCTCCAACAAATCACTCTCTGGCCCTTGCTTCCCCATGCCCAGCCTGGATGGCGCTTCCTCTAGGCAGCTGCCCCTGATTAACCTACCCAACTGAATTCATTCAAATCTCTTCCTCACCAGCAACATTTTCCCCCTGCAGGGGAATTTTAATGGCAGAATCCTTGTACCCCTACAGGAGGTCTGAGGCTGGAGGTACTTGAGTCCTTTTCCCATCAGAACTGACCTGCTGCATGACCTCAGCTGTTCCTCTTTTGAGTCGGTTTTCCCATCTGTAAAACTGTCAAAGGGGTTCAAATACCTTATACATATAGCTGCTGTGATATTAAATTAAATCATAAATGTGAAGAGACTATTATTATTACTATTACTTCACAAGGCGCTACTTCACCGTGACAAGATAGAACGTTCTTTGAGGATAGATTCAAAGTCGTCTTCCTGCTTCACTTTCCAGGAGGAGCCTGGGAATACAGGGAGTGTTCTGCAAACACAGCCACGAGTGAGTGTGTTTTGAGTGTATTTTTCCATGAGCTACAGTCGACATGCTGTATGCGCTATAACAAAAAGAGAATAATGTGGGCTGAGCACCCATGCTGTGCTATTCTCATGTCATGTGACCCTCTCAACCCTCTGTGCTTTGAGCAGGTATTATGATCTTCATTTTGTAGGGCAAGAAATAGAAGTTCAGAGAGGTCAAGTAACTTGCCCAAAGTCACACAGCTAGCAAGCAGCAGAAGCAAATTTTGAAACTGGGGCCGTGGTATTAAAGTCCTTTAACCCCTTTGAATGTTTTGCAGATGGGAAAACAGACTCTAAAGAGGAATAGTGCTAGCATTAAGAGAGGCATGAGACTCTGAGAGTTTCTCCCTGTGCCCTATGTCTAAGGCTGTTGAGTTCGGTCAGTGGCAGTGATGGACTGAGCCTGTGGACATCAGCCCAGCCTAGGAATGATTTAGGAATGATTTGTGGCTTAGACAAGAAGTAGGTCAACATTCTGAGATGATTGTGTAATCTTTTTAAAAAAAATTATTTATTTATTTATGCACACATGAACTGGGGTACAGCCAGAAGTGTGGGGGGATGAGAGGATTCACCAGAGACAGAGTGGGGAGCACAACAGGCAGATTGAAAATACACTGCTGAGGGGAGCAGCAGGAGAGACAGGAGAGGTCTGTTGCACCATATGGGTCAGCTACCTGGCCGGGGATTGAACTCATGCAGATAGTTTTGCAGTGCTGAGCATTAACCTCTTGTGCCACCAGGAAGGGCCCAATGATTGTGTAATCTTGCTATAGATATGCTGATGGAACAACATGCATACTAACCAGTGCTCTTTTATAAGTGAAATGGGAGAACAGTGGCCATGAATCTTATTCTTAAGGAGACTGGAATTCTCATGCTGGTCAGCACAGAACATGTGAAAAGATGCTGGGTGCATAAGGAAACCTCCTGCCCAAGACCTCCGTGACTGCCCTCTACCCATAACACGCCAGTCATCCCAGTAAAAAATCTCTGCCCCAAAGCTGGGGGCATGTGCTTTTAAATAAGAGTTCTCACTTCTCTCTTACTTGTCAGGTGATGAACTTCTTTATCTGTTAAACTGTGTCTGGCTTTTGGTTTTTGGCCATCAAACAGGCCTTTACCTTAAGTGGGGATTCAGTCCAGTTTCCCTCTAGAAATGACACTGACACGTCAAAATGACTTGGAATAGCAAGAGCAAACTCTGCTATGTTCAAAATTGCCCTCAGTGGCATTTTATATAAACGATTCATTCATTCATTTATCTATCTATCTATCTATCTATCTATCTATCTATCTATCTATCTATCTATCTATCTATTTGTGGACACATAACTGGGGTACAGGCCAGAGGTTCAGGGCCTGATGAAAGGATTTACCAGAGACAGATCAGAGAGCAGAACAGGCAGATGGACAAGTATACTGCTGAGGGGAGCAGGGGGCGAGACAGGAGGGATCTGTGGGCCCATGTGGGTCACCTCCTTAGCCAGAGATTTAATTCATACTGAAGTGATTATGGCCAGCTTCACAGTGCTGTGCTTTAACCTGCTGAGCCACCAGGGAGGGCCGGCGCTGAGGTATTTGTAATGTATGTACTTATCTGTCACTTTCTCCATGATGGGGTCTGGGAAAACCACCCTCTGGGTCTCCTCCAAGAACAGCCTCAGGAAACAACTAGCCCCACTCTAGATGCCCCGCTTTTTCCAGTGGACACTCGGGGGCCTCATTCCCAGCCCCCTTCAGAGATGGAGGTTCATCCCCAGCAGCTGGAAGGGCTATAGGCAGAGAGGTCTCACCTGTCATCCTTCCAGAGATCGGGGCTGAGGGGTGTCGCCTTGTCCAGGATCACACCTCTCTCTGGGGCAGTCACACTGCAGATCAGCGGTGAAAAGACTCAGCCGTTGCTCTGGCTTGACACAGCAGTGAAGGGCCAGCCACAGCTGCCTTGGACCATGGTTGAAGACCTTATTGAATCTCTGCTCCTCCCTTCCCTGACTACACCTCTTTCCCCTGCCTGGTGTGGGCAGATTCCCCCAAGTCATTAAGAATGTCAAGGCAGTATTCAGGCAAGTGTTGGCCTTTGCGCAGGTGCTGGGCCACTGCTCAGGCCGTGAAGCTGACCCATTCGGACCTGCTGATAACAGAGTGGCTTGTTGAAGCAGTCACCCTCCTGGCTGTGGAATGACAAGGAGGGGCCAAGATCTTCAAAGAGACATGTGCTGCTCAAGCCAAACTGCTTTCTGGAGGTTGATTGAGCCGAGAACCTGCTGACCCACAGCCTTCAGGCTGCCAGACCCGGCCTGGAGGAGCCCCTGGGTCTCAGCCCTTCAAAGCAGCAGCCAAAGCAGGAGACAGCTTCATCTAGCCCACTGCAGGGGGAGTGAGGCTTGGCCTGGGGCTCCATCTTTTCTCAGCGCCTCAGCAGCTCAAAGCCTCTCCCAGGCAGGAAGCAGGGCTTGCAAAATCCTCCCAGTGGGGAGAAATAAAAAAGAAGTAAAAAAGTCTCAGTGAGGAAGTCTGCAGCAGATTCCTGCAGGAGACACAAAACGGGGTGGGAATGGCCCAGCTTCTGGGCAGCAGACAGCAGCAACCCTTGCCCCTCCCCCCCTTCCCCCCTCCCCCCACTCTCCAGGCCTGGCTACCTCAGCCCCTGCCCTCCCTCTGCACCTGAGTTCCTCTCTCACACTGGAGTCCTGAGAAGAGTTCTGGGGAGCGCTGGGGTGGGGAGGAGAAAGAGGGGACAGCAGGCAGAGGAGGGGCGTTCCTGGTGGCAGTTCATTCTGGCTAGCCTCAACACCCCAGCAACCTTGAAGTGGGTGCATTTTTTTTCCAGACATGAGCACAAAAAGGATTTGGCTTCAGATAAGAGACAATTCAAAACCATAAATCGCAGGCAGTAACAAAAGAGCCCTGGCTTTTTGTTTTGGTTTCCATGTCCTGGAGCCACGCCAGGGAGCCCAGGCGGCCCCCTCAGCCAGAGGGCAGCCCCTGCTTGCAGTTTGGGGTGAAGGAGGCGAGTCCCAAGTCCTTGACTGACTGGCAGGGGTGAAATCCTGTTCTTGACTTGTGTTTCTGAGCTCCTGTGAGAGTCTAGTGGCTGTTTCTGGGTCACATATTGTGGCTTTTCTAATTGTATTCCTTGGGGTGCTGTGAATATACATGGATTCTAGCATAGGACAGACTTGGTTTTCAACACTAGCCCCAGCAATTCTGAGCTGTTTTATAGCATTTATCATGTGCTGGGCACCCGTCTAAGTACGCCATATAAATGAACACATTTGATATTCTTTTTTTTTTTTAAATTGTTTTTTAAGATTTACTTATGTACGTATATAGAACCAGGGTACAGGCGAGGTACAGGGATGGTGAAAGGATTCGCCAGAGACAGAGTGGGGGGCAGAATGTGCAGACCATCGAAGTACACTGCTGAGGGGAGCAGCAGGTGGGTCACCTCCGGGGCGGGGGTTCGAACTGGCACTGAAGCAGCTGTGGCTAGCTTGCAGTGCTGTGTCCTCGCTAGCTGTGCCACCAGAGGGCCCCACACTTGATATTCTTATCAATTATAGGAGGCAGGCACTTTCGTGGTCTCTATTTTAGAAATGAGAGACAAATACAGAGATCACACAGGTAGCAGAGATAAAATCTGAACCCCAGGATATAGAACCTATTTAAGGTTATTCTAAGTATGCTCTGTATACTAACTAATTTTTCTCCTATGAACCCTGTGGGGTGGGGATTCTTTTTATCCTTGCTTTACAGATGAGAACACTGATTCTAAGAGAGATTGGGTCTTTCCCCAGACCAGCAGGGTGGAAACAGCCTGACTCAAGAATAGGCAATCCACAGTTGGATTCAAATTCTATCACCAGCATTTATAGTGGTCTGACCCTGGGCAACTTACTTGACATCTCTGATCCTGAGTAAAGTCAGGTGAATTTCACACCTTATAGGATTGCAAGGGGCAAATTCTATTTATCACTTACTATGAGACAGAGTTTACCTTAAGCGTTTTAGTATTTACAATTTTAACCCATTTCTATAACCCCATGATTCTATTTCTAGTCCCACCTTTATGGATGAGACACAGAGAAGTTGTCTAACTTGGCGAAAGAGCAATAGAACTGCTGGGATTTGATTCTACAGTTCCCCTGGGCAGAACAGCTCCAGAGTCCATGTTCTTAACTATTATACTAAACTGATAACATATGTAATCAGTTTATACAATGAGCAGAGCTTGGTAGGCTGCAAGCACAAGGTGATTTAACATAACTCTGCCCCATTAGTTCCTTCTCTTGAACAATTCTTCCTTGTTCCCAGGTGAAATCTCCAAGGGAACCTTGGCTATCTCACGTACTCTTAGGGATTAAGAGACCATCTTGCTCCCCACTCCCACCCTCAGTTATTAGAAAAGCTTGTTTCTCTGTATAGTGGAGTTTGGGTCTCACAACCAACTCAAAACAATTCCCTCTTCCTGGCCTCCTCTTCCCTTGGGTCTCCCTAGGCCGAGACACCTGCGCTGGAGAATGTGGTTGTGGCTGAGCGTTTTGGACTTTCTACCTTTGTGAGCATCTTGGACTCTCCCAGACTTTGTCTGACTTCCCTGGGGAGCTCGCCGGGGAGGCAGGGCCTGGGGTAAAGGTGGTATCCTAGCCTGCTGCCCTCTGGCTGTGCTGCCTTCCAAATACCATCGTTAGACCATTCCCTGGGGGCCTCTACGGTGGCATGTTGCTTACCAGGTCCCCTCAGCTTCTGCCTTTTCTGTCTGTTCCCTGATGGAATGGTCTCACCCTAAGACAGGTTTCTGAGTAGAGGTGATTTCCAGATAACGTCTTCAAGTGAGGAGGATGCAGGGTCCCAGGAAGGAGCACCCTCCTTTGCCCACCCCCATGGCAGTGAGACTAGACAGCCACCTTTGTGTTCCAGTCACAGAGAAATCTCAGAGAAAAGGGAGGTTCCAGGTCCCCTGCTCCACTCAACAGAGGGTGGACATAACAGAAGCGGGGGTCTCTGCTGAAACCGGGACCCCAGGAAATATTTCCCATTAGCATGTCACGCAGTCAGCAGGGTGTGGGCAACATACATCAGGGAGAGCACTGTGTGAGCTGCTTGCGTCAGCACTGGCGTCATTGTGAATATGTGATGTGGAGAGACCTGACTCCAGTTCTGACTTTGTCAGTGAGTGGGCTTGTGACTCCTGATTTTTTCCTCCATCAGTAAATTGGGAACATCGTTCACTTTCAGGATTGTTGTGAGGATTAGAAAAGTATGTTCAGCATCTGAAGTGTAGAGGGGCTCAATCCAAAGCCATCTTGGTTGGTTGGTTTTTACCTTCTCCACAGTGGGGAGCCCCAGTAAGAGCTGTCCTCCAGCCACTTATCTCTGTTCAGTTTCCCGAGTGATCTGGCAGGCTCATGAATGTGTCCTGGGGTGACGGAGCAGGAGAAGGCGTGTTGTGAGAGGAGACAGTGGCATGGGTCAAGGCCACTCCCCTGGGCTGGGAGCCCTGCTGTGCCTGAAGTGAAAGTCCAGAGGACACAGCCCCAGCCACCTGGCGCTGCAGCTTTGTGGTGGGTAAGCCTGGGGGCCCAACCCCACCGCGAGGTCTGGCCTCCCTCTGCACATATTTCTGGATCCATCACAGAAGAAGGGTTCAGCCAAGGGTCTTCCTGGAACAGGTGCCCAGGAGGTAGTTGTTCAAATCACGGTGCCTGCTGCCCAGGCCCCCAGCTGAGGCTGCCCAGTGCAGACGGGGCAAGGGTGGCACTCAAGGGCGCTGTGGTGCCGCTACTGCGACACGTGGCCAGTGGAGCTGGGTGTCTACACCGAGTGCAGTTGCTGTCTTTCCCAAGCCAGGTTCTGCAGCTCTTCTTTGCTTGCTCAGGAGGTAGCTGTGAGACCCAATGGATTCTCTTTCTGGGTCATTATGGAGATTGAGGGGACAAGCACTTCAGGGGAGATGCTGCTGATACCCCAGGAGTAGGGGCCAGGCACAGGGAACCCTTGGGTGTGAGTTTGGGTAGAGTTCCATCCAGCTCAGTCCCTGACTCCGGTATGACCTTGGGACAGTGATTGCTCATCCTGGAATTTCAGTCTTTTCACCTGCAAATCGGGAAGGGACACAGTGCAACGGGCTGCTGTGAGGACCAGCCAGGGTGATGGGACTGAGGAGTGGACATTACTTTCATTACTTCTTTGCTGAAGACCTTGGACACCTCACCTCACCTGTCAGCCTCTCAGCTGCAGGATTCTCGGATTGAAAGCTTGTTGTTACTGGAGCATAAGCACGTGACTGTCCACTACGAAGGGATGGAGTGTCCCCCAGGTGGTTTCATGCAAGGCAGAAGAAAGGGAATCGGACAGTGGAATAGAGAGGGTTTGGGGACTGAGAGGAGATGTCAAGCTAATTCCAGCAAAAGTCGCCTGACTGTTTGGTGCTCATGCAGAGGGTGGTGGGTCAGCAAGAACAGGAAAATAAAAATGCAGCCAGAAGAATCAAAGTACAACCTGGAACAATCAGAAGAGTCTAGCATGATAGGGATTTCTGGCTTGGAGAGGTCCTGAAAGGTGGAACTAGGTTGGGTGATGGAGTACTAGAAAGCTCATTTCTGCCCAAAGGAATCAACCCCAGGGGCCCGTGACCTGGCTCAGGAAGAGATACATGAGATCCGTTCATTGAACAATCATTCATTCACTTATTCAATCAACCAGCATTGACGGGCTATCTACCATGTGCTAGGCACTTCCCTAAGCTTTGGAAAGATAAGGACAAGCCAAGCAAAGATGAAGCTATGGAGGAGTTTACAGTCTGGCTGACAAAGAGCAACAGTAAACTATGACTTTTGTTGGGGTCCCTGCCGTCTTCTTCCCAGCCTCCGTCCTACCAGGTAGCCTCTGCCTCCACCTTTTCCTGCCAGACCTGCTACCCCTTTCCTTGCATCACTCACAGGCCCCTCATGGCCCTGTGCTGGGCTTGCACCCCTTGGTGGGTACATCCCCAACCTCGGACATATCCATGTCACCCTGTGTGGACCCCGGCCCCTCGTGTATGGAGAGATGTATGGCTCAACAAAGGCAACCTGGACAAGAGACCTGGAAGAGCCAGACCTCTGCATGCTAAATTTTCCAGCACAGGGCCTGGTGTGTATCACTGTCTGAAGGTGTGTCCTTCATACAGCCCGTGATGGTGGCTGTCGCTATTGCCACAAAATCCAATTTCAAATAATACTTATTTGAATATCACTGTCTCTATCTCTGTCTTGTTTTTATTCCCCTAGTTCTTCATGCTTCTGTTGACAACATCTCAGTTCTCCAGGATGGCTATAAAATAGAGTCAAGGTACATCAGATTTCCTTCCCAGGGGTGATAAGTGCAATGGAACAGAAATTCTCATAGTAAAGGAAAACATGTTTTCATTTTTACTGTTGAAAAATGTATGCAAATTTTCCATGATATAAGCTGCTTGTTTTTAGCAGGAAATTTTATTATGAAGGTTTATCCCTCCATCTCCAGCAAAGTTGAAACCAATGTGAACGTTTTCCAAGGTTGGGCCAAGGCTGGTGAGTCAGAGGTCAAGGGGTTCAGTCTCGGAGCCAGGGGAAGGGACTCCAGGGGCACGTTGGTTAATGTGGTCTACAGAGATCTGGGCTGTGTTTCCCGAGTCCTGCCCTTCACTGGCTGCAGGACAGTATGATCCCACCTCCTAGCCTGGATCTCAGTTTCCCATAAAAGTCAGGCTTCCTGGAAAGGGCGAGAATCACAGGTTGGTGGTGAAGGAGAGAGCTGCCATGCTCACTTTGAGTCAGCTGTCCGTGTGCAAGGATGCTCATCTGATGACACACAGCTGAGAACAACCTTCATGCCAGACCTGGAGAGGGGTGAGTGAAAGTGTTTTAGTGCAGTTAATGAAGTAAAAGGGTGAGATTCATGTAGCAGGTGGAAAACTCTCAAGATCATCATCTTAAATGAGAGAAGTGGCCACAGAAAGCAAGGAAAAAGGTATGTGTAATATTCTAATCTTTTTGCAAATGAACACACACAGCAATACATCGTATTAGCATGGATGGCCATGTCTACAGAAAAGTTTAAAAACATGACTAAAAGGTGCGCATCCATCTCATAGTGGTGATGTCCTTGGAAGGGAGAAAGCAAATGGAGCTGAGGATGATGGGAGGAAAGGGACATTGAATCTAACTATAATGCCACATATGTGAGTATATATATTATGTGTGTATACATATGTGTGTGTGTATGTGTCTATATATGTATGTGTATACATTATATTTGATATTTGATAATGGAAACAAAACAAATAATATTAACAAACTGTCAGCTCTAGGTGGCAAATAAATATAGATGGGCTCTGGTTGTATGTTTTTCTTGTATCTTCAAAATTTTGCAAAAACCGAAAAAGGAAGTCTATGAATAAAATAAGTTGGACAGCACTCACAGGTAGGAAGGGGGTGATTCCAGCTTGTCAGGCTTCTAGGACTAATGATGAGTGGGGAGGCTTTGGACGGTGGGGGACCCTGCTTCTTGGGGGGACTCTCTTTCTAGAAAAACTCCACTCACAGTAGCTCTCGCTCATCAGCATAGGAAGTCATGGACACCTGGGAGCAGTACCGGGGTGCCACTGGGTGGGGTGCAATCAGGGCAGGGCGGGAAACAAAGAAATGCGCTTGGAGGGCCCTCAGAATAAGAGGGCAGAAGGGGGAATCAAGAAGTTGTCCAGGGAGGTGATGAGAGATCTTCCAAGTTGTTGGCACAGCAAAGATGAAGGCATGCCAGTCTGATGCCTTTATCAGCATCAGGTGATGTGAGCAGGTGCTTATGGAGGAGAAAGCGCAGGGTGGCTGAAGAGTGGAGCACGAGGGCTGGACATGAAGCTGGAGATATGTGCTCGGGCCTGTGGTTAAAACGCTGTGAGTGTCTGCAGTGTGGGCTCCATGCTGTGGGTTTAGGGGAGTGCAGACGGGCTGCAGAGTCATCTGGCAGAGCCCATGCGGAGGATGGGATGGCGGGGAGAGCTGGGGTTAGGGGACAGGTCCCCCTTGCTCAGATGATCACCCGTGGGGTGGCCAGTCTGCACCGGGAATGCCAACAAGAAGTGGAATTGACCCAACAGCCAACGGCAGTCATAGCACCTGTGTTATAGGCTCTAGCTGACACCTGTATTTGTTCATTGCAATCCGGTGGGTTATAAACACCTTACAAAGCGCTTGTTTTGCACATATTCATTTGCAAAAATCTCCCCAATAGCCAGAGGAGGTAGGAATCATGAGGATGCTGAGGCAAAGAGAAGTTTATGTAGCTTGTCAGGGGCACTTAGGAAATGCCAAGAGTTTTAGAAGCACTTGGCCAGAAACAGGATGAACAATGTGTATTTGTTACCGTAATAGCGAGCCAGATGCTGAGCCGGGTGATCTCTCTCCCAGGCCAGTGCTGACGGGGGCAGTGAGAGCTGCTTCTGGCATAAGTGCTCTGTGACAGCTATGAAGCCATGAAGCCCCCTTTGAACAAAGACTTGCTACCTAGGAGCTGGTGGCATGGCTGACCACGATCTCCTGGGGCTTTGTGCTCCCGTGTCTCACAACCACCTGTGGGGTGCATGGGAAAGTATCAGAATCCCCATTGTAGAGGCAGGAATATGCAATCTAGGTGGGTTGAAAGACGTGTCCAATCTGTGGCTGAATGGGCCTCAGATCCAAGGCCCTGGCCTCAGAATGACCTCAGGTCATCCTTGCATACTTCAGATTGACCTGTCTCTTTCCTTCCTTTGCTTTGAAATATCAGGCCTGGTGTTCTCTGGCCGTTCATGACCTTGAGCCCTGACCTTCTGAGACTACATATTTTGCCTGCAGCCCTCAGATGGTCTCCTCAGAAACCTATTATTTAAAGCACAAAACCTGTTTTTTGTTGGTCCCCCAGGGTGTCTTTCTTTCAAGAGGCCCAATGGAGCAGTGCTTGTGGATATATTTTTGGACCTGGCCTTAGAAATTACATCCAAAGTCCTGGAGGCATCCTTGTCCTTCTATGCCCTCAGGATATTGTGATTTATGATAAGAAATACATATTGTTCTTCAGCCTGTTTCTGGCCAGCTGCTCCTAAAACTCCTAGCCTTTCCTAAATGCTGAGAGGGACAGAGGGTTTTTTTTGTTATGTTAATAAGCAAATTTTGGACCTCACCCAAAGATTGGGGTTGCTTGCCAGGAGGGAGAACCTTCCCAGTGATTAGAGGGCTGGAACTTTTCCATCTGACTACTGAGTTGCCACCCTTGTAGAATCTGGTGATCAAGTAAGTACGATTTCTGTGAGCCATTCTAGCAAATTAAATGAATACAAGGAAGGGGTCATGGGAAACTCTGACTTATAGCCAATTGGAAGCAGCAGAGAGAACAGTTTTTCTTGCTGGCATCTGAAGTGGGGTGAGGAACAGGCTTGCAGGACTGAACCCTAAACTATGGGGTATGGTGCTTTCTCAGGGTAGACAGTGTCCGAATTGAGTTCAGCTGTTGGCATCTGGCGAGACTGTTGAACTCTGTGGTCAGAACCAGAAGATCCACCTTGTATGAAAGGGAAACTGAAGGCCAGAGAGGGGCAGCAAGCTGCTCAGGGAGTCATATATACATGGCAGGTACTCAGCTCCAACTCAGGGGCCTGTGGCATCTCCTGGGGGCCTCTCTCCTGAGGTGAATAAGAAGCTGCTGTGGGGGACAGAGCTGGAAGCTGAGACTTGGGGAGCAGCCGAGGCCTACAGACTCCAAAGGCAACACCACCCTGAGAAACAGTACTTGGCGGCAGAGTCATGACCCTCCCTGAGAGAGCCCATCCTGATGCACCAAACAGTGTCTAAGATACTCAACCAAGGGACATTGCAGGTGTGATGAAATCAAGGCTCTTAAGATGAGGAGATTCCCCTGGGTTATCCACATAGGCTCCAGAAAATCTCAAGGGTCCTTCTGGGAAGAGGCAGGAGAGTCTGAGTCAGAGAAGGAGATGTGATGATGGAAGAAACGAAGGTGTGTGTGGAGTGGGGACGTCAAGGGAGTGAGGAGACTTGCATGTACTATGCTACTGGCTTTGAAGGTGAAGGGTGTGGCTGCAGGTCCTAAAAAAGGCAAGAAAGCAATTTTCTCCTGAGGCCTCCAGAAGGAATACAGCCCTCCTCATACCGTGATTTTAGCGTTTCTGGCTCCCAGGACTAGGAGAGAATAACTTTATTTGTCAGAAGTCACCGAGTTTGTGGTTGTTTGCTACCAAGACAGTACTATGGGACACAAAACAGGCTCTAGGTTCAAGATGGAGAGAGGAGCAGCGGGACCTTTCCTGTTGTTTGCCAACCCACACTGCTTTCCCTTCAAGAGAAGGGGCGGGGAGGGAATCCATTGTCTCAGCTACACAGACACAAGAGTATTTGCACCTCAGTTTCTATCCAGCACCCAAGTCTGCCCTCTCCTGGGCTGCTGTCTTAGGCTTAAGTGATAATGAGACCAGGGCACAGCTCCAGACTATTTCTCACATCTTGAAGACTTTGAGCAAAAGGACTTTTCTCCCCTTCCCAGTAGCCTCGGCAGAAGGCCATGGGCTCTTAGAATCTCCAGTTCTCATTTCATTTCTGGGGCCAAGGCAGCTACAGGGCTGAGACTAAGGGCATGGAGGGTCCCAGGTGAAAATGAAAGGTTGTGATAAGAAGTCAGGGAGTGAAGTGAGGTGTGGGTGCAATGATAGGACACCTCGAATAAGCATAGCTACTTTGAACCAGACCAGTATCTAGCATCCCCGTAATGCACATCAAAGGGAGAGGCAGTGGTTTGAATCCAAGTGTTACCATGTATGTGCTGTGTGATCATGGGCAACTCAATATGCTAAGTCCCATGTGCTTATCTGTAAAATGAAGCCAATCGCTACCTTGCAGGGATATTGTAGGAATCAGAGTATCTAGCTAGGTTAGAGGTCGCCCATCACAATGACTGGCCTGGACGAGTCCTGAGTATGTGGTGAGTCTTGATGGTGATGAGATCAACAGCTCTGAGACTTCAGTCTGCAGGAGCTCACAGGACTCCAAGGACTGGCTCATGTACTTTTTTGGGTCTCCAAATCACTCAGTAAGTTAAAGGATAAAAATAGTTAAAGAAAAAAAAAATCAAGCATATCTTTTGGCATAAAATGTAATTGGTAAAATCTCCAAGGGAAAGTTTTCATTCAAATGCCACTGTTCAATCTGAATATTTAAAAATATCTTCCCACTGTGAGTATCTAGTTTCAGTTTCTTGGAATGAAAAGTAGATAACAAAATTAAACAAACAACTGCTTTTCTTGGCATCAACAACTCCCACTGACTTAGTGTTGCTGACAAATCTGCCATGGTTTCTCTCTCTGGGGTAAAAAAGTTTCTATGCTCACCAAAGGCAGTGTTCTTGGGAATCTGCTTGATCCTGTAAGCAATGAACATCTATCACTTGATCATTCTTCTGACCAGAGCCATGGAGCATGGCTCAGGCTCTGGGGCCGCCCTGGCCAGGCTAAAGAGGGCTCTTGTTGTGGCCCTCATGGCAGGCATCTGCCCCAGTGATCTTCCAGTTTGCAAGGGCTCTTGCCACCAGCCAGAAGCGTGAGCAGCCTTTGTCTGGGGCCATCATTTTCATGCAGGGAAATAACTCGTTCTGGGAGGAGCTCAGGGGACTGAGGACCTGAGTAAGGTGGCCAGGCAGAAATCTGCAACATCACCCAGTTCCTTCTCTTTATTTCCCTTTCTGCTGTGAGGCCAACATCAAAAGCTGGGACAAGACTCAGTTTCCTCTCATGCCTCCTTATCTCCCACACAGACAATATGTCTTTCAGGTGTTTTAAATTGGAAGGACTTCATTTTCAGTTGCAGAAGTTGATAACTGATTAGAGGCAATATCTCTAGCAATGAGGCTATCTTTTCCTAATTTCTTTATTGTCTTCCTTAAGTCTAATGAGGATGTATTCAGCATCCTAAGCATGTTTCTATGGTCCAAGAGGTATTCATGGCCCTTATCATTCCATCAGCACTTTGATGAAATATTAGATTATGGTTGCAGAAAGATTAATCATGCTGCAGCCGAGAGAATACTTCTGAGAGAATCACTGTCAAAAGGATAATTGTACAAGGTCTCCAGCCTCCTCAGACCTTCTTCTTTTCTTTCTTTCACATGACAGGAGGAGCTCAGAGAGATCGCAAGTAGTTGATTGCTGGGGCAATGGGTCAGATCCTGAGAAGGTGGCATCTTTATAAATTGCAGTCTTCCTGGCCTCTGTGCTATGTCCACTTTACGTGCTATTTAGAGTCCTCACTCGGATAATCTCAGATGGCGACTTCTTTCATCTACTGCCAACCTCTTCTTCATGTTTATCTCTAACCATTTTTCCCTTCCCGTGCATTCCAGGGAGTTGAATATAATATTGGTTATGGCTTCAATATGTACTTTAAAACTGATGAACTTCTGTACAGCTTGGAATGAACTCCAGTCTTTAATTGCATGGGAAATCCCTTGTTATTCTTTAAGACCTGGTACAAAATACCTCTCCCTCGGTAAAAGCCATCTCCTACCCCTCCAGGCAGAATCAATTCATCCCACCTCTGATCTCATAGCAGCTTACTTACCCTTACTTACAACACTATACTCAATGTATTTTAATTATTTACTTTTTAGTCTGTCTCACTAGTTTGTTAATTCCTTGAGTACTGAACACCTATCACATCTTATTCTTATATTCCCAGTCCTGAGTGCAACACCATTCCTTGCATATTGTTACATAAAATGTATTCATGAAATGAATAAATGAACAAATTGTCACTCACTGGAGCTTTTAAAGGGCCATTTGGTGACTGGTAGCAATCTCCCTCGGTTGAGTTCAGAACAAGAGAGAAGGGACAGAGTAAGAAGAAGGAGCTCAAAATATCAGTAAAACAGCTAGGATGGAGAATAACAACTTCATAGAGTCAGGAGGACTTGTTAATCTCTACCTCTAGCCTAGACCTCAGACAACGCAATAGAGAAAAGGTTTAAATCTAAAAGCAGGTGCCATTGGTCTGAGTCAAGGAGGAAATCAATTCCTTCCACCCAAGACATTTGATGAGTTTTGTTTTTGAGGAACAGTGGAGCATGAATGCTGACATGCCCATGGAGGTTAAGTCAGGACTTACCAAGAAGCCAAATGCATTTAAAGAAAGTCCTTCTACTGGGAAATCAGGAGATAAGAAAAGCCTTTCCCCTATAACTCTAAAGGTCTCCAAGTGCCTTTTACCTTCTCTCTTAGCGGAGAACCCATCCCCCATTTTAATGAAAGCTCATCCTTTCATTAAGCCTCTCCTGTCTTGCCCGCTGCTCCCCTCAGCAGTGGACTTTGTCAAATTTGCCTGTTCTGCTCCCCACTCTGTCTCTGGTGAACCCTCTCCCTGCCCCCACCTCTGGCCTATACCTTAGTTTTGTATGCCTAAATAAATCTTTAAATAAATAAATAAGTAAAAATGTTCATTTATTGTCATTTCCCTCAAATAATATGTCCTCTTTATATTTTCTGGAATTCTTTCCTTATCTTTTCTCTCCCTCTACTGTTATTACAAATAATGTATAATGTTGGCAGAATTGTACCCAGAGGCTTTAATTCTTCTATTTCTAGGGGGAAACAGAGTTCTCCCACAACTTTCTCAAGTAGTTAAGTACTATGTATGTAGCAGACATCCACTTTTACTGGGGATAAGGAGCTATATTAATACAATCCCTAATTTCAAGAATCCAGTGGGGAAGGCAAAAATGAAAAAAGAAAAATTACAATTGAGTGTGGTATATTATATTTTAGCAGGAAGAACAGGACTGTGGGAATGTAGAGATGGGGCTTTTTAATTTCATTTGAAGTAACACAAGTTAAGAAGTGTTCAGGTAAAGGAAGCTCAACATATGGGTAATCAGGGAAAAGGAGATGGCACTTAGGTTGAGTGTCAAAGATTCAACCATCGGTGAGAGCTATGAAAAGTGAAGGATGATGGTGTGTGTGTGTGTGTGTGTGTGTGTGATATTACAAAAAATTGCATAGGTAGAAGTCTAGAACTATGGAGCAGCTTGATGTGTGGGAGAAGTTACAAGTCATGTACTGTGGCTAGAACATAAGATTCTTGTTGGAGTGTGGTTAGGAAGTGGGTTGGAGAGTTAGAAGAGCAATGGGTAATTATGGACTCCAAGGGAAAATTCTTGGAAACATTGAATCCCAGGGAAAAAAGGCAGCTTGTGCAATCTGATATAATCCTGTGATGGAGATGATATTTGGAAATGAGAACAACAGGGCGAACCTGGAGGCCTGAAGGACAGATCTATTTCAGCACCATGGTGAGTAGCTAAACCACTTCGTAGGCTGATTTTTTTGATTTTAGCAGTTCTACTAAGATCCCAAGGCACTACAGGGTAGAACGTGGGAAGCAGTTGGAGAATTGATGCTGGCTATAATGAAGGGTATGTGAATGTTCAATTATTCATGGATTCATGCAAAAGGATGTCTGAAGAACTTGACTCTGTGATTCAGAGTTGTGTAGAATTAGCAGGCATTATTTCCTGAACATAAAGACTCATTATTTCCGAAACACAAAAAGTCAAAATGTGAGTCCCCATTGTACCATATGATGAAAATGTTCTCTTCCATGGGTGTGCTTTAATTATCATTTTGGGTATGTGTGCAAGTTTAGAGACTGGAGTCCTGAGGCTCAGCTTGGAGCTAGGACATCTTAAAAGGAAGCTGCTTATTATCACCGAAAAGTCAGACTGTACTATTGGAAATTCACAATTCATTGAGATTACAGTGCATTTGAACATTAGTTTTTTGCATGAGGTAGACATAATAGCTATTTCCAACACCCTTTGCTTCAAGCACCTTCTGTCTCTGACAAGTCTAAAGAGGCGTTCTTGCCTTTTTTAGTGCCTGAGTTAGCATCTGTCATTTTTCCTTTCACCTGTAGGCATCCACTACACTGAGTATGAAATTGAGCCATTACTCAGCAATCTCCAAACTTCTGTAGTCATTGATTCTAGGGCCTCTAGCAAAGGAAGACTGGTTGGAAGGAGATAGAAGTTTACCTGGACTGGATAGAATTAGTAGAGAGATGTGATTTCTGATCTAGGATCTACAAGAGGGCTTTAGTGAATCCTTGATGTCCAGAAATTATTTGCTGAAAGTGTGTGTATGCACATTCATGAATGCAAGTGTGGACATACATGTTCATGTTTCCAGAGAACAGGCATGTAGCTTTCCTTAGTTGTGATGAGAGGCCTGTGACTCTTCCACATGGCTTAAGAACTACAAAGAGAATAGAGTTGGCCTAATCAATTATTCCTTACAAACGTTGCTTCTCATATTCTTACCTGATGACTTACCCTAAAATCCAAAATAACTCTGATGGGGGTAGACTTGAACACATGAGGGAAAAGACTGACTGCCTACTATTCGATAATTAGAACCTAGAATTGTGCCTGGCTTGAGAGTATCTTTGGATAAACGGATGGCTTGATTAGTAGGATGGGAGGGTGGGGTTTGGTAAGTTTTATGGAGTTTCAAAGCAGGAAAATTCAACTTCCTGAGGACGCTGAAATTCAGAGCTGCTCTGGTGTAATAGCAAATCTGCAGGCCAGCACTTCAAACCCACAGGCATGGGTTTGACCAGATAATAATGGTGGTAGTAAGGCTGACATCCTAGGGCCCTAAAAGTGAAAGGCACTCTCACACCAAATAATTAGTTTAACTTTTCCTCAAGTCCTGAGAGATAGGTAAGGCCCTTAGTTAGACCCAGAAGGGAAGAAAAAAGGTAATTTTGTGGTATAAGGTATATTGCTCCACTCATAGATCTTTTCAAATTAGTCAGTTCTCCCCTAAAACTCCAGAAAGAAGGAATGTTCCTCCATATGCCTCTTTCCTGCTTGGTTTAGGAACATCCGTGCCCACCGAAGCAGGCCACCTGAGTGGAATGACCTGGAGGGTCATGAATGTCTGTGCACATGTGATCAGAGACAAGGTGGGAAAGTTGGAGGTGGCTGAGAGCCGAACACTACTATGGACTGACTCCATCATATGCTGTTTGTGGACAGGGATCTCAATAAAGCTGCTAATAGAACTTCATTGTCATGGAGACCACGAGGAGAGAGGAAGATGAGGAGCAGCAAAAGGCCAGGGGTCTGTCTAAGGAAAAGATCACAGTCGGCCTTGTGTGGGGCCTTTGACCCTAGCAGAATAGAGGAGGGATAAGTATGGGCAGGTGATGCGGCCGTGGCACTTATGAGACAGACTTTGCATATACTGCTTCACTGACTCATCCCAAGGTGCTGTAGGGTGAGTGCGATAGATAGCTTCCATAGAGATGAAGACATTCTATCTGGAAGGAGTGAAGGGACATACTCTGGCATAAACAACTCATTCTGGATCTAGGAGAAGATTCAGGAAGCAGTGTTGAGCTAGCCCACTTTAGAGTTTCTTGCCATCTTGAAAAGCTGGTGCCAGGAAGATGCCACATAACATTTCTTTCATCTACAAAGCCCATATCCTAGCACGTGGAATGTATGAATGTTAGTTATATGGCAAAAGGGGCTTTGCAGATGTGGTTAGGTTAGAGATCTTGATAGGGGGCTTCATCCTGAATTTACATGAGTGAGTACAATGTGATCAGAAGGGTGATCACAGGAGACATGGTGTGTGGAGGGAGGAGGTGATGTGGTCATGGAAGTAGATGGGAGTGAAATGGCCAGGAGCCAAGGGAGCCTGGCAGCTCTAGGCAGGGAGAGGTCAGGAACAGGAGTTCCCTCTGAGTCTCCAGAAGAACCCCATCCTTGCTGACACCTTGCTTTTAGCTCCTGACAACTCATTTTAGACTTCTGACCCCCAGAACTCTGAGAGAATAAGTTTATATTGTTATAAACCTCTTAATTTGTGACAATTTGTTTCAGTAGGCCTGGGAAAGTAACACAGAAGAGGTCAGGGATGGGAAGCTTTGTCTTAGAAGATAACTACTTTTAGGGCCCTCCCTTGTGGTGCAATGGGTTAAGTCTCAGCACTACGAAGTTATCCACATCCACTGCTGCACCTGTTCGATCCCCAGCCAGGGGGGTGACCCCTATGGTGCAGCGGACCTCTCCTGTCTCACCCACTGCTCCCCTCAGCAGTGTATTTCAGTCCATCTGCCTGTTCTGCTTCCTACTCTGTCTCTGGTCTCCTCTCACCTCCTGTACCTCTGACCTGTACCCCAGTTCTGTATGTATAAATAAATAAATCTTAAAAAAAGAGAGAAGATAACCTCTTTTAGTTAACAGCGAGGACAGTGGTGGCAGGAAAGCTCCCAGTCACTCAATACGCCACTAACCTCTCTCATTGTAAGAGCGCTTTCGGCGACATCAGTAATCTATTAATTGATATATATTTAGCACATGGTAAGTATGAAATACTAACTTAAAATTTATTTTTTTCCTTTAAATAGCAAGGAAGCATTGTAAGGTAGTTATAATTCTCTATAGCTGAGAAAACTGAGGCTTAGAGGAAGTAATCTGCTATTGCCCTATAACTTGTATGAAGGGTTAACTCCAGGATATTGAAACCCAGGAAATGCACCTGCCAGAACTTTAAGATCTGCCTGATTCATCCAGAGGCTTGTTTGACAAACTATACAAATAAGCATAATAATTCGAGAATTTCAGAAAACAATAATTTCAGGTGATGATAAATCTTCAGATGGTGGGTGGGAGGCAGAATAATGAACCCCCTTCCCCACACTCCCAAACAGACCCATATCTGAATCCCTGGAAACAGCAGATAGATGAGGTTACTAAAATTTTCTTCAGCCAATCTGAAGATAAGGCGATTACACTGGCTTTCCGGGTGGGCCTGTGTAATCCAAGGATGCGCCAGGGAAGAAGGAAGAGAGAGACATGTCTGGAAGAGGAAGATGTCAGGACATTTTAAAGTACAGAGATGCCTGGCTGCTTCTGGGAAGATGGAGGAAGGGGCATGCAGGAGCCAAGGAATGTGGACAGAGCAGTTTCACAGCCTCTGGAATCTGCAAAGGGACAGGACAGAGATGGTCCCTTAGAAGCACCAGCAGAAGCACAGCCCTGCCCAGGCCAGTAGAGCCCCCCCTCACCTCAGTGGGTCAGAGCAGTAAGAAGTTATGTGTGTACTGCTTAGAGCCTCTGGGGTCATGGTGACCTGTCACAATAGCCACAGAAAGTGTACAAACGTGGCAAAGAAAATGCAACAGAAAAATAGGACCCTGTAGTCAGGGAAGGCCTCCCTGAACACATGGAGTGCAGATCCCAGTGATTAGAGGAGCTAATTTTGAAAACTCTGATAGAAAACTTCACAGGTTGGAGGTGTGGAGCAAAGGACTTCTGGGCAAAATGAGAAGGTGGCTCCAGAACAGAGAGACGTCAGTGGGTACTGATGTGCTTACTAATGTGCTTCTCCAAGGTGGGCATGGACCGGGAATATCCGTGGCACTGGGGACATGGTTAGGACACACCACCCTGGTCCATTAAGTCAGAACCCTGAGGGGTGGAGTCCAAGATCTGTTATGGGTAAACTTATATTTTTCTTGCAGTAGTCACCCTTCCAGAGAAGTTTCAAGTACAGAAATAAAATTTCCATTTCCTTGAACCATTTGAGTACAAAGTGCTGACTTGATGCCCCATCACCCTCCAACACTTAAATGTGAATTTTCTACAAATAAGGACATTCTCCTTCCTACACAGTCACACTGTGGCCATCAAAATCAGAAGATGAACAATGACGCATCTAATCCTCAGAGTTGTTCAAATTTCTCTAGTTGTCTCAATCATGTGTTTTACAGCAAAACATCTCTAGTCTTCCTTTGTCTGGAAAGTTTCCTCGGCTTTTCCTTGACTCTCAGGGCCTTGACACTCTGAAGATGACAGGACAGTTATTTTGGGTCTGTCTGATGCTTCCTCATTAGGCACCGTTGGCAGGAATAGCACAGAAGTGACACTGCAGTCCTCTCTGGTGACACGTGATTTCAATTTGCCCAATTACCGGAGATGAACACTTTGATCACTTAATTAAGATGGTGTCTGCCAGCCTGTCCACTCAGAAGTTGCTTTTCCTCTTTGCAATGAAGATGTGTTTTGCAGGGAGGGACTGTGAAATTCTATGATGATTTCATTCCTCACAAGTCCAGTGTATTCATTTATGTATCTGTGTGGCTCATGGTTTCCCACGTTATTCAGTGGGTTACAACCAGTGACTGCCATGCTTTCATTTGGTACCAAATGATCCTCTCTCTGACCAGTGGGAGCCCATCCAGCTGCCGTTCGAATCCTCTAGCTTGTCCCCCCATTCTTTGGCAAGATGTTCTAGGTGCATCTGGTAGCTTTCCTGCCCCATACCGGAAGCCAGCTATTTTCCTAGGAGCCATTATGTCTCTTAGTGGAAAAAAGGCATCCCGAAGCCAAGATCTAGGTGCTAGATGTTTTTATTGCTATTGGATGGCTCTTATTTTAGGCATTCTCAGAGAACTAGGAGCTAAGAAATACAAGTACGATTATTATATTGTGTGGTCTTATACCAAATTGTAATATGTTATACTCTATTTAGTGTGAGTAAAATAGAAATATATACACACATTTTATATACACATACCCTTTGATTTACATTTATTTCTGTATCTGTCATTCAATATCAGAAACCTAGAGTTCACCATGACATATTCAGTTCAAATTCAACATCAGTCTTGTTTCCATCTTTTCAGTGTTCACATTCCCTTAGGCTACAGTCTCTGACCCTGTGTTGATGCCCTTGGTACTTCTTGGACTCTGACATTTTCTGCTGTGTCCCATCTATGGGGGTGCTCCCACACCAGGCTGCCCCCTGAATGGCTGACTCCATTAGCCCACCCCTCACCAGGTCATTTACTCCTCACATGATGTCCTGGATTGGTCTAGTCTGTAACCTCATGCCAAGGCCTGCCTAGGGTGGTGCCTTCCTCGCTCTGTCCGGCTGTTGATGTCCCATGTTGCTCCCCATTGTCAATGCCCTCCTGTGTGGGGCAACCCCCACCCATCATCACCTTCCTGAGCCCTGCTCTGGGCCTCCACAGTTGCCTTTGCCTCGCTGCAGATGCCTGACTTGCTCTGCTACCCTGGGTGCTGGAGCGTGTAGGAGAAGCAGTGGAGAAGGGGGCCGGGGATCCCGTTTCAACACATCACCCTGTGTTCTGCATGTGCCCCTGGGCTTGGTGTAGGTGAGCAGGGGGAGGGCACAGAAGTGTGGAAAGCGGGTAGCACCAGCTCTTAGGGGGTCTTAAAGGCGTCAGTGAGGAGGTTCTATTTTATTTTTTTTGAAGACTTGATAAAAATAGGTTTATCCAGGGCAGAAATGCCATCATGAACAAGATAAATGATCTCCAAGTCTTCTCCTCTGAGAACAGGAGTCATCCGTTACCTAAATAAATCACTCAGCTCCTCCCTGGCTCTGGCACTTCCTTTTAGCTTTTAACACGCTTCAGTCGATCCTTCTAAAGTAACAAAAGCGCTTTTCTGACAGACTTCCCATTCGCAGCTCTCACTCTCTCCTCTCTTTCCCCTTCCTGCCATGCTTCTTACAACTGTCTGTGCACTTGGACTTCATGTCCAAACATGCTCTTCATGCCTTGACCCAATGCATCCTGTCTCCCATTGGGAGTTTTGTTTATATTCTAGAGGGTTTTAAGGAGACGAATGCAACTTGATTTATGTCTTGAAAAGGTCTCTGGCAACTTTGTGAAAAAAAAGCAAGGAGAGGAAGTAGGGGAACTGGTGTGACAGCTGTATTACTAGCCACTGGCGTGGACAGAATGACAATAGGGGCTTTGGTGAAGGGGGCCAGCTGGGGAGATGTTTGGAGGCAGGTCTGAGGGGTACTCTGATGGGTTGGATGGTCAGGGAAGGAGGACAGAGTCTCCAGCCTGAGGAGCGGGTGGATGGCAGTTGTGGGGAAAGATTAAGGGGAAGCAGGCTTGGAGAAGTGGGTATCCAGGCCTGATGGTAAGACTTCCAGAGGCAGCCCCCGTCACTCTCCAGTTCAGGGACTGCCATCAGTGGCTTCCTGCAAAAAGCAGAGTACTTCCGAGTTCGCAAGTCATGCTGACATCTATGACTCCGTCTGATTTTCATGCCGGCTCTTAAAGGGCAAGAGAGATTTTTTTCCTTAAGCCCCACTTTATAGCCAAGAGACTAAAGCTGGGAGGTGCTGCCAGGACCATATACTCTGGAGGTGGATGTCGGGACATCAAGCCGTACTGTCTGCTTCTAAAACCTCCACTCACTTTCTATCTCCATCAGCATCCATGGCTGTCTCCATCACTGCTAAAATGTGAGAATGCTGCCGCTGGCAGCTCTTCATCAGGAAGCCAATGAGGTGCTGCTTTCTCCTGGGATTGATGTCACGTTCTCCTTCCCCATCTCAGCTCTTACCCTGGAGAGCCTGTGCTTTCTCCTGACTCCTGGTTTAGCCAGGTCTTTTCTCCTCTCAAGACTGTCCTTAACGCCCATGTGGCTGGTCAGAGGCCCATCTTCCAGTTCCATACCATCAGCTCAGTTAGTCATGCTTCTTGGATGCTCCAGCCTCTCAACCCTGCCTCTCCAGGGAGGTATTCTTGATTGTTCTGGCCTCCTCGCAGTTCTTCAGGGAACTCCAGACTGTAGTAGTCTTGACCTCTGCCTCTGAATCTCCCATGTGCCTGTGACATATTGCTCTATCAAGCAATATAACGTGATTATTCACACATGGTACTCCATCTTCACTGTTCTAACAATAGTTACCTCCATCTTAGGGTCTTCAAGGTCAAATCCAATGTCATTTTTTTTTAAACACATGGGACCTGATTCAGCTTTCTCTGAAGCAGCAGAAGCAGATCAATCAAATATAGATTATGAATCATAGACCATCAGGAACATTGAAGTCACCTATTTCACCTTTTTGTCTGGTGTGACACTTCTTTCTCTAGTGTTGTCTCCAAGGTTAGGTCTCTCCTGACACATAGGGAGTTGGTGGGGGCTGCGGGGACTTGCCAACTCTCAGAGCAACTCATTCCTTCTTTGGGTAGATACTTTAAGCATTTATTTCCTTTTTCACCTCAAAATTTGCCTATCATCAACAACTTTCCTGCCCTCAAAGCCCAAAAAGGGTCAATCCAGGGTAGACATTCAAGCTTGTAAAGCTGTGACCTTGACCTTGGATCTTTTCTTCTTGAGTGAAACATCACCTTTTAAAGGTCTCCCCCTTGTTCTGGCTTCTAGGACAATCCCTAGTTCTTTGTCCCAGAGATGCCTCAGTGCAGATTCAGACAAGGTTTGGTAAGTATGTGTATACATGCCATCTCTGTGCCAAGCATTGGTCTGGGTGCTGACAACACAGCTGACAATCCAGATGGAGCTCATATCTAGTCATCTACTGCATTTCCACTGTATGACAGCCTCTCACTGGTTGACACTCAAAGCCACAGTCACATGTGAATCCTAGGCATAGGAGATAGAAAGTTGGGTAAGGCATTGATGGAGAAGGTAGCCTGAAAGCTCATGGCCTATTGGTTCAAACAACCTGGACCTAAATGTTCAGTATTGAGTTAGTCACTCCTGTCAGTCTGTGTGCCTGTGCATCTCTATCTGTCTTGTTATAGGTCTATCTCCTGTGAAAAGGGGGGTGGGGTGGGGTGGGGTGGGGAGCATCACCGCACAGGGAAGGGCACCATTCTCCTTACTCCCACTTAATGCAACAGCCTTGGACTACAATTCCCAACATGTCACAATGAATGAGGGCAGCTGGGAAGGAGTGAAATGGATTAATATTGGCAATGGAATGAAGGAGGTGGGGAGATGCTTGAGGTAGAAGCATTTGCAGGAGAGAAGCTTGGAAAAGAGACACATGGGTGAAAGACACATGGGGAGAGGGCTCCTGGTCCTTGGCAGAGATGATACTGGTTGTTATCTTGATCTCATGGTGGGTTATATGACATTTTGAACTGCAGGACTTTCTTTCTGTCCCAGATCTCTGGGACCTGCCTAAGTAGTTCCCTATCAAAAGGTGCCTAAAACTGTGACTAACTTTTAGGCTTCATTCATTGCTTTGGTTCAAGTGTATTTGACTGGACATTTGTTCACAGGGGGTGGGTAATTTCAGAGTTTGATAAGGAATATGATTTCTTCTCTTCTTTCTCTCTCGGCATATGAATTAAATATCTTTCACACTAAGAGTTTACTTGTTTTTTTTTTTTACCTTTGTGCCAGGACTTTTTAGAACATGTACCTTTTAACAGTTTGGGGCCCCTGGGCACCCTTTGGTCTTACAGTTACAATCAGTTTCTCTATCTCTCTAACATATGCACACATGCAGCCCCCCTAACACCCCCCAAAGCCCACTCTAAATACAGGAAGCCCATCAACTTCTGACCAACCACCAACTTGTATGCAAATTGGTAGGTACAAGATATGCAAGCAAATCTGTGTATACTGTAAACATCAGTGCTGACCAGAGAAACTCACCTCCATCTCCCCTTACCCCTACTCTGCCCCAGAGGATTCTGGGAGTACAGTTTCTGACAGAAAACTCTGAGGACATTCATGGTACATAAAGAAGGGCCTGTTGAACCGTGCTACTCTGAACTAGATAAATAGTTATCACCAGCCAATGTGGTTAAATAATCATCAAACCACATAATTCAGAAACCATGCTCTTTAAAAGTGCCCCATTTAATATTCCACAGAAAATGCTAATCTACTGCACAAGATTGCGTTTTATTTTTCTAGACAGGAAGCATTTTCTTCAGTCACATAATGACTTTCCTTGACATAATAATGAAGAAATGTGAATTTAAAACAGCCTGGGATGCTGGAGCTTTCTTTGTTATCTAGGGGGCTGGCCACACAGAAATAGCTGGAGTAACTGCTGACTGGCTGAGCCATGTCTTCATTGAATTAACTGCTTACAAAGACTGAAATTTACCAAATTAAATTTTAGTGAGTAATTTCTGTTCACATAAATGGTTGAAATTAAACCATGTGGGAGCGAGGCTGTCACATGGGTAGACATTACATTGGGGGAGCGCTGAGGAGTCAGGCAATGTCAGGACAGGTCCATCAGGAACTGGCTACAGAGTGGGGATGCTCTGAAATCAGAAAGTTAGGGTTCAACTCCAGGTGTCCCATTCACTGGTGTCACCTACGCAATGCCACCTGAGGTCTTGGGCCTTCAATCTCTTATCTATAAGGTGGATATGGTTAAAACCGATTGTAAAGATTAAAAAAGGGGGTCATATCTGTGCCAGCATTTGGTTATCTGCTAAGGTCTGTGTAAATGTATTTTGCATAGTTTTCAATCTGAGGAAGTTGAGCAGGAAAAAATTAGGAATAAGAAAATAAGCTCTTCACTGGTATCCTATATTTTCCAAGGGCTGAGTTGGTATTTCCTAGCCCATCATATTGCAAAACAAAGTTCAGATAACCTGAAACAGATGAACCCCTGGAAGTAGTTTCCATTGGTCACAATAAAACAGCCAGCTAATCCAGTGAATTCATGGTCAGCTGGATTGATTAACCGTGGCCAAACCAATGTGTTCACTGTGGTGTTAAAGTGATAGCTAGAAAACAAGATGTCTGACTTCTCAGTCCAAGGTCAAGTTGAGGAAATAGTGATAAGAAACAGTATTTTCTCACATGTGTACAGTACATGTCTGTGATGGGTCAGATTTGGAAAACAAGCTGGGCCTTTCTTGAAAAAATAAAATTAGAAATACCCTGCAATGCAGCAATCTTATTTCCTATATCTCTCCAAAGAATATGAATCCATGAACCTGGAGAGTTGTATGAAACAGTGTTCATTTACCATAGCTAAGATAGGGAAGCAATCTAAATGCCCACTGAGAGATGATTGGATAGAGGAGATGTGGTGTATAGACAGCAGCATACTATTCAGCTTGAAGGAAAGATGAAATTTTACTTGAAGCAAAATGGAAAGAATGTGAGGGGATGATGCAAAGCAAAGTTAGCCAGAAAGATAAAGAAAAATACTGGGTGATGTACATTTTTAGGTAATATAAGAAAATAAAGTAGATGGCCTGACAAAGGAAAATAAAAATAGTGGACATCAATAACTGAAGTAAATAGAGATGAAGCAGGTGAGGGCTGGAAAGAGAGGGTGAAAGAGATCTTATTTGGATAGTGGTAGGCATTTTGTTTTTCTTCTTAAAAATAGAAAAAGTAAATTAAGCTGGAAGAAATAGAGATATGGTGCACACAACTAAAAGTACATTAGAGATTAAATGTAAATGGACTAAATATTTCAATTAAAAGAAAAAAGATTTAAAAAGCATAAATTATAGATAAATCAATGACATGCTTCTTAAAAGAGATATACCTTAAATGCAAGGATACAGAAAGGTTGAAAACAAATTTGAGGAAATTTACACAATGTGAACATGAATAAAGGAAGTTTGGTATACACTAATATCCAACATAGTAATTTTAAACAGGAAACATTACTGCAGATAAAAATGTACAGTTTAAAATAAAATAGAAATATCTACCCCTGCTGGAGACCAGCTCCAGTGAACAGGACTGAGGAGAGGGACCCACAAGAACTAAGAAAGAACAAGCAGAGGCAACATAGTTTAAAAGCAGCAGGATCTGGGGGACTCAGGGTTTCCCAGGCCACGCTCAAGCGTCCTGTGTGGCAGAGGCAACATAATTTTTTTTTACATTATTTATTTATTTAAAAATAATATAATAGGTTATTTTTACATCATTTTGTGCATTTTCCATCTCAGTTGTTATCCCCGTGGGCTTCCCATCACCAAGTCACCCATGTGCCATCACCATAGTCCAGTGTACTTCCCTCCCCCCACCATTTTTGATCCCATTCCCCACTTCACCACCCCATAAAATGTCTCTGGTATATGGCTGTTCATTTTTTTTTTTAAAGATTTATTTATTCATACAGAACTGGGGTACAGGCCAGAGATGCGGAGGGTGAGAGGCTTCACCAGAGACAGAGTGGGGAGCAGAACAGGCAGATCGAAGAAGTCCACTGCTGAGGGGAGCAGCGGGCGGGTCAGGAGAGGTCTGCCATGCCATGTGGATCTCCTCCGGGGCAGGCAGGGATCGAACTCATGCAGAAGTGGCTTAAGCTTCTTAGTGCAGTGCTTTAACCCGCTGCGCCACCAGGGAGGGCCTGGCTGTTCATTTTTATTATTATTTTCTTGCCTGGTCTATTATACTCCTGCTATGAGTGAAACCATCTGGTATTTTTCCTTTTCTTTTTGGCTTATTTCACCAAGCATGATATTTTCCAGCTCCATCCATGGGCAACATACTTTTTATTGAGACCAGTTGCCTTCTCCTTTTTAGGTTAGTTAAAAGGCAGTAATTTTGGTATCAGCATTAGTCTGGCACACATTCACCAAGGTTCTGTGTTATCAGTTTGTTTTGTTCCCACACCTGTTTCTCCTTCAAACTTAGATTTGCTGATACAAGAAGGACACGGTCTGGACATGGGCCAGGCTTCCAGCATATGTTGGCCAGTCTTCCAGTCATGACCTTGAGACTTTCCTTGCTTCAGCACTTTATGCCTCAGGGGTCTCCAGCACACCCCCCCTCTTCACTTTCATAGAAATTTACCTCCTTACTCTAGCTGTAGACTCAGCCATGTGACTTGATTTGGAGTATTAAAGGGCCTGAGCCAAGCAAGCACTTGAAATGTGCCTGTGCTGACGGGCTTGCCTCTGCATCTCTATACAGTGTCACCATGGAAAGTGCTTCTCCCTCCTAGACAATTTGTCAAGAACAAACATACAAAGAACAGGCCAGGGCCCAACTTGGTGGTGAGGAACCAATTGTAGCCAAGCCCACAGCCTTAAGTGGGACTGCTCAGCCCAGCCCAGTCAAACTCAGACAACCTATTATTGTGTGCCTATTCTATGATACTGAGACTTTTGTGGCTGGTTATTATACAGTAAGGACTGACTAATTCAAAATGCTTTCCAATCACTGGTTCATGCAATCTATAGGAAAAAACCACAAGCTACAGTTAGATCAAGTAATTATATATATATGAGAAAAGCTGAGGTCCAGGGAGGAGAAATGAAGTTGGTCAGACCCAAAGGGAAGCCTTTCCATGCAGAGGTGTGTGTTCTTTTCTACATACTACACCAAGTCTCTTTGGGGGAGCTGAGAGTTGGGGGAGATCCCCTGGCTTCCAAGGGGAGAAAGATAAGCTTTTCCTACTTCAATCTGAAGGCCAATCTGTCAGCAGGGCTGGAAGAGCTGAGAGACCCCCCGGGGACGGTTAATGACTGGCCTGTGGTTCCCACCATGGCATTTCCTATGATTTGGATTGGTGCCAAAGTGTCACCGGGCAGAGACAGAAAGCAGTCTGTCACATATAAATTTAACAGGCAATAATGCCAGCTACTAAGTAGTATATCACTCCTAATGATGTTGTCAGCCCCTAATCAGTCTAATTTATATTGTCAACATGATGTAATAGTCCCGCCCGGTGTGGGCCCTCAGAAATACAAGCCCAACAGTGTGGGAGGCCAGAGTGGCGCTCCACGGGTTCTGGAAGTCAAACTAGGATTGCTGAGTCCCACTTCAAAGAATCAGATGGAGATTGTATAAAACCGGCCTAGGGCCTGCGATGGGGTGGCTGGTGCTGTTTTTTGCTGTGATGTAGCTGAGCCAACTGGTGCTGGGAATCTTGCCTTAGAGCAACAGAGAAGGGAAAGGCTGGACTGCAAAAATACCCTTCCAATGGCTGTCGCATTTATTTTTAAACAAAGCTCTGCAAGGTTTACAAAGGTGACTTCCAAAGTAGTATTTATAGCTCCCTCCAGATGGGCGCCTGGCACAGAGTAGGTGCTTAGAAAAGGGAAACTCTTGTGCCACAGGGCCCCACGGCTGTGGACATCCTGTCCTTCCCGCCGGAGTAAATGGCAGCTCCGGCGTCCAGTCAGCAAATCCAGACATCTGGGCATCATTCTCCTTCCCTCACTTGCACACTGACCGCCATAACATACCAGCAGTCCCTGCATGTCTCTTCGAGCCTGGCTACCGCCCTTCTGCAAGCCCTGCCCGATCAGCTTCCTCAGGGTGCCCCGTGTTCCTGCTTCTGCCCTCCTCCAAGTCAACTTCCACACAGAGGCCAACGGAACAGATTTCGGTCAGGAACTAAGCCATGGCATGCCTCTGCATCAAATTCTTGGCTTTTATACTAAAATCCAAACTCTAGCCAGGCAAACAAAATCCAGGCCAGGTGGATATTCCTAGGAGGACGCTGGATGCTGGGAATGGGCTAGAAAGGGGTACACAAGCTGAGAAAGCAAGGCAAAGGGGAGCTGACCAGACAGCAGGCCTGGCCGGGAGCCTCCACCAGCCCTCGGGAAGCAGGGACGGGGGAGGTGGTCACCCTGGGGTCCAGGGGCCAGGGCCACCTGTTGAGAGCAGAAGCCATGGAAAGGGCTACCTGGTAGAAGCTGAAGCCCTGGGGCAGAAGAGATTTCACCCACAGCAGAGCATGAGGGAGAAACACCATTGGTTTTTCCTTTTTCTTAGCTTTCTTCTTCGGGACTTAGCAATTTCATTTCTAGGCATCTATTCTAGAAAGAAGTGTCCACAGGAAGTCACTCATGAACATTTATTTTTAATGCTTGAAAGAGCATAAAGCTAGAAACCAGCCTGAATGTTCATCAGCAGGAAAAGATCAGAACTGAGGTGTATTCATACACTGGACCTGCAGGCAGTTAAAATAAATGGTATATGCAAAAATGAAACAGTGAGAACAAGCGAGTTGGTCTTTTGCCTGCCTGCTACCACACCTGTTCCCCCTCTTTGCTCTGTTCTGCAGGGCTGGGTGGGAGGCTGACCCGTGCAAACAGGGTCCTTTGCATGCTGCATCTTTTTTTTTTTTTTAACATCATTTTGTATATATTTTTTAAATCTCAATTGTAATCCCCATGGGTTTCCCATCACTGAGATGCAAGATGCATCTTTAAGTGGGCCACAGGCAGCAAAGTGAGAAGACAGAGCCAGTCACTGAAGCTGTCCTTAGGTGTTACTGTCCTCGAGGGAGCTTGCACACATTTATACTGCCTGATCAAGTGCAGAGAGGGCCACTTCTCCTCATCCCTACCTGAGCAATACTACATGCCACATCTAGTGAGGAAGTGCCAGTGCTTCAGGCTGTTTCCTGGACTAACAACATCAGTGAGCCATTTGACCTGGGCTCCCTCTGCTTAGTTCTTTTTTTTCTTTTCCTTTTTGGGGTTCTTCATTGGTTCAAGGTTTCACCTTCTTCATCTTTTGTGTATATTACAAACATCATTTACAATATCTCTTGTCTTCTTGGGTTTTCTTCTTTGAACACTTAGGTGTCTGCTCTATACTACCCTGGCTGGTGTCCAGAAAAGCTTTGAAATGCTAGGATTTCTTTTCCCTGTTGACCTCTGTTATATTGTACCATTTTCCTCCCCCTCCCCCCCTTTTTGTTTGTTTTTATTTGTTCCTCATTTTACTGGTGCGTATCTTGAAGTAATTTTCTCAGAGAAGGTGCACAGGAGGTCAACGTTGCTGAGACCCCACTCTGCTCTCCCACTTGATGCAGCGCAGACGTGGTCTGCTCCCCATTTCTTTATCTCGTGAGTGATGGCCTTGGGGTGGTGTCTGTCTTCCCCTTAGACTGTGAGACTTTTACTTTTCTCTGAATCTTTCATGCTTGGGACAAAAACACAGTGGAAAGAGCACAGGCACTTTGCTTCAAGGCCACAGCCTGCCTCCATTACATTAGAGCACTGACACCCCTTGCGTTCCACTTCCTGGGAGGCTCTGGGCAGGGCCAGCACGCCTCCTCCAGCAGGTCTCCTCAGGCTCCACAAGCAGAGCACTGCCTACTCAGCACCTGGATGACCCATTGCTCCTCCAGGAATATCTGGTCTGGGCCAGACTAGTGGCCCAGGTGAGGTCATGCCTGTAGAGATCAGGGCTGATGAGTGGGAGATCATGTCTATGTCTTACATCACAACATGCAAGCTTGCCTTGAGGTGTTCTCACCTGGATGCAGCAGGGAGTGACTTTGCAGGATATGATCTTGTGATTTTGCCCTATTTCCTCCCTACCCTGTCCCCAGGCAATGCTCACCCCTGCCAGGGAGCTCTAGAGGAAGCTGGCAGTGTGCACGTTCAGGAGGCCAAGGGGCCTGGAATATGAGAGATGGGATTAGCAGCATCTAGTCTCCTGGGGGGACAGGCAGGGAGCAGGCGAGGGGCAAGATGATGTTTCTGCAGGGAGCCTGGGGAAGACTATAGCTCATTTCTCCATGTACCTATTTTTTTTTTTAAAGATGTATTTATTTATGCATACAGAACTGGGGTACAGGCCAGAGGCCCAGAGGCGGTGAGAGGCTTCACCAGTGTCAGAGTGGGGAGCAGAACAGGCTGATTGATGGGGTACACTGCTGAGGGGAGCCGTGGGCAAGACAGGAGAGTTCTGCTGTGCCATGTGGATCACCTCTGGAGCAGGGATCAAACTTTCATGGAGGTGGCTGAGGCCAGCTTTGCAATGCTGCTCTCCAACCTGTTGCGCCACCAGGGAGGGCCCATGTACTTATGTTTAATGAGGCCCCAGTATCAGGAACAGTGGAGGCATAGAAAAAAAACATTAACAAGAAGAATGACCAACAAGCTGCAGGAGTGGGCATGAGATAGGGTGGGCAGGTGGGTGGGTGGGTGGTGAGTGCTGAAAGTGTGATCAGAAGCTCTGGGTTTGAGTCCCAACTTGGGCACTTACTGTCAGTGTGCAAGTCAGTGAGTTTCTGTGATCTTATTCCTTCTCCATTCAATGAGTTAGTATATGTGGAAACTGTGAATGATGAATTTCTGTGCAAAAGTAAAGGTGAGCTAATAGTACTTTGGAGGGTGGTTTAGGTATATATATGGCTTAATGGCTTATAGACAGACAGACAGACAGATAGATAGATAGATAGATAGATAGATAGATAGATAGAGATATAGATATATACATACGTATATATATATATATATATATATATATATATATATATATATTCACTTGTTACCTCATTTAATACTTTTGATGATCCTAGATGGATAATCTTAACATCCCCTTTAAGATGAGAAAACAGAGGCACAAAGAGTCTAATAACTTGACCACAGCGGTCAGGCCAATGATGGCAGAGCTTGCAAGGAGCCCACCTCTCCCCTGCACTCTCTCTGCCCATGAGTGCCTCCCCTGCAGAGTGGTGACAAGCACCTCATTATTTGCAAACTCCTGGGTATTAGGCGGAGCCTGGACAAGGCAATGCCTTTTGTTTTTCATTTCTCATTCTGATGTTTGGTACACATAGTTTTCATTTTCAGCACTGAATTCCATGCAAAGGGCACCATTTTAGGGAAATTATTTGGCTGGCCTGGGCCTTGGTGGCCCTAATAATTCTCAGACCTACTTTCTCTGGAGTTGCTAGAATAATTACAAGGCCTCCTTGTGACCAGAAAGCTCACCTGTGGGGTCACAGAGCTTCTGACAGGATAAAGAACGGCTTACAGCAAAACGGCAGCTCAGAAAATTGAAAATATTTTCTGTGGAAAGCATAGAATCACTGACTCACCTTCACCACCTTTTAGGTGGGGAAACTGAGGTTCAGAAAGGGGAACAGATTTCCTAAGTCACCTCCAATAAAGACTGTATAAAAATATGCGCAGGACATGTCTCACTCCTCCCTGGGTGGCTGATCAGGCTTCTTTGGTCAGGATCAAAAGAGAAAATCCTTGGACATGACTTTAGATTTGCATTTCTCATGGTTTAAGGTAGGGTCAGACAAGGAACATAACCAGAGTAAGAATGAAAGCCTATATGGGTTGAACTGTGTCCCCTGGACCCCAATAATACATTTTTTAAAGATTTATTTATTTATTTGTACAGAACTGGGGTACAGTCCAGAGATGCGGAGGGTGAGAGGACCCACCAGAGACAGAGTGGGGAGCAGAACAGGCAGATCAACGAAGTACACTGCTGAGGGGAGCAGCGGACGGGTCAGGAGAGGACTGCGGTGCCATGTGGTTACCCCCGGGGCAGGGGGGGATCGCACTCATGTGGAAGTGGCTTAAGCTTCTTTGTGCTGTGCTTCGACCTGCTGCTCCACCAGGGAGGGCCCCAATAATACGTTTTGTAGGTAATTAATTAAATGGAGTCCTAACCTTCGGTACCTCAAAATGTAAATCTGTGGAAACAGGGTCTTTGTAGAGCTAATTTAAAATGAGGCCAATCAAGATGGTCCTAATCCAATAAAACTGGTGTCCTTGTTATAAAAGGAGGGAATCTGGGGAAAGAGACCTGCACAGAATGAGGACAGAGGGAAATAAAGAGAGAAGACAGCCATGACGGCAAGGAGAGCGGCCTTTCCTCCCTCCTCCTGAAGGAACCACGGCTGTGGACACCTGGATTTTGAACCTCTGACCTCCAGACCCATGAGGATCAGAATAGATTTTTGTTGCTTATGCCTTTTAGTCTGTGATACTTTGTTATGGGGTCTGAAGAAACTCAGGCAAGGCTGGTGCTTCTAAAGTAAAAGCACAAGCAGCTACTTCAGAGCTTGGGCAAAGCTCGAGCACATTCTTTAGACTGGAATCTAATGTGACCTCCTTTTCTTCCCTGTTTCTGTTATTTATTTATTTATTTATTTTTTAGTTTTTGGGCATATTTAATTTTTCCCTTCAGGTGTGATCACCCACCTGTGTAGTTCTTCCACCACCAAAGCAACCATAGTCCATCACTATAATACCTTGTGCTCTTTCCTCCTCTGTTGTCACCCCTTCGGGTCCCCTCCTGGATGCCTTAGATCTATGGTTAGTTTTTTTTTTTTAAGAGTTATTTATTTGTGCATACAGAACTGAGGTATGGGCCAGAGGTACAGGGGGGTGAGAGGGTTCACCAGAAACAGAGTAGGGAGCAGAACAGGCAGATTGTCAAAGAACATTGCTGAGGGGAGTGGCAGATGGGTCAGCAGAGAGGTCTGCCATGCCATGTGGTCACCTCTGGGGCAGGTGGAGGTTGAACTCATGCAGAAGTGGCTTTAGCGTCTTAGTGCTGTGCTTTAACCCTCTCCACCAGGAAGGGCTATGGTCAGTTTTTAAGGTTTGTCTTTGTCTAACCCTTTGTTTGGTTTCTCTAAGTAAGTAAAGCCATCCAATATCTCTTTCCTTTTGACTTATTTCACTTAGCATAATCCCTTCTAGCATCCTCCTTGTTACTGAAAATGGCATGTGTTTATCTTTTTGATCACTGAGTAGTATTCCATTGTGCATATGTACCACAACTTCTTGACCTGCTCATCTGTTTTGCTTCTAAATAAAAATGAGATGGTGGTAGGTGGAGATTCTGGTTCTTGAATGGAAGCTACTTTGTCTCCTCTTTGATTGAATGGGATGATACACCTTATCCAATATGGTACCACTAACCCATGTGGCTTTTTCATTGTACATTAATTAACATTAAACCAATGAATCAATCACATACTGTGACTTCAGCTTCCAGCCAAAATAGGACAGTAAACGGCAGTAATCCAAGAAAGATAGGAAACAAATTAGGAGCCCCACAATCCACCAGGCTGCCTGCCCAAGAGCTCAGCCTGCAGGTGATTTACCCTGTCACGCCCTCCTGACTGACTTTTTGTAACATCATCACTGCGCCCACCAATAATATGCTCACTGAAGACTTTTTTGTTTGCATTTCTACAGTCTTTAAGTTACAATCCTGAACACAGGGAGGGAGGGAAGGTCACTGTGACTCAAAGTCTCTGGCTACTGCCTCCCGGTGGCTGTCACCAAGGGGACACACAGCCAGGCGCCTACATTTCATTCTATCTTCTATTTTTAGGAATTACTGCTTAAGATTTAATTTTGTCTTGTCATTTGTTGTATAATTATGTAAAATAGTCACATGTTTCCAAAGCTAAAGCAATAAGATGTATTTACAGAAGCTGACTTTCATCTCTGCTCTCCTCTCCTACCCCGCCTTCCCCTGCCCTTGGGTGCATTTTCAGCTGTTTTGTGGTTTATTCTTCCATGAAAAATAGAAATAAATAGGTATATTTTTTCATGTTCTCCCTTTCTTATATAAACCATAGTTTTTCACCTTATTTTTTAATTTTCTTTTTTATTTTTCCAGATGTACAGTATAGAGTTACAGATTAATATGTGTCTACTTAACAGTCTTGCTTCCACCCAGAAAATGTTCTTTTACACTATTTATATACAAGACTTTCATCTTTGTGAGATAGCTTGGATGTTTCTGCATATATGACCTACTCTTTTATTTTCTTTGTTTTAAATTTTTTATGTACATGATATCTTTTAAAAATTTTTAAAGGATTTATTCACTTATGTGCAGAAGAACTGGGATGTAGGCAGAGGTATGGTGTGAGGATTCACCAGACACAGAGTGGGGAGCAGAACAGGCAGATTGACTGAAATACACTGTTGAGGGGAGCAGTGGGCGAGACAGGAGAGGCCTGCCACGCCATGTGGGTCACCTCTGGGGCCAGGGATTGAACTGGCATGGAAGCGGCTGCGCTGTGTCCTAACCCATTGCGCCACCAGGGAGGTGGTGGGCCTGAATTTCATGTCTTTAAAATAGATCTTGGACGTTAACCCTATATCAGTTGTTTAACATGTAAACATTTTCTCCTACTCAGAGGATGTCTTTTTAATCTGTTTATATTTTCTTGTGCTCTATAAGCCTTTTAGTCTGAGGTCATCCCAATTGTTCATTTTCCCCTATATCCCTTGCCATGGGGGTTGAATCTCCAAAACATCTCCATGACTGATGTCGTGGAACATATTGTTGATGTTTTCTTCTATGTGTTTTATTATTACAGGTCTTCTATCTAAATCTTTCATTCATATTGAATTTAGTTTTGTGCTTGGAATTAGAGAGTGATCCAGCTTCATTCTTTTACATGGATCCATCCAGGTTTCCCAGTACCATTTATTAAAGAGATTTTCCTTACCCAATTGCATAGTCATGGTAGTTTTATCTTAAATTAAGTACTGACATACACGTAGATTTACTTCTAGACTTTTGATTTTGTGTCTGTTTTATGCTAATATATTACTTTAATTACTGTTGCTTTATAGTATATAAAGTCAGGCAATATGATACTCTGTTTCCCTCTTTTTTCTCAAGATTGTTTTT
Source organism: Condylura cristata (assembly GCF_000260355.1). Taxonomy (NCBI): domain Eukaryota; kingdom Metazoa; phylum Chordata; class Mammalia; order Eulipotyphla; family Talpidae; genus Condylura; species Condylura cristata. Next base: position 30,851,970 of record NW_004567118.1, on the reverse strand, counting down.
GCTATATATTTTTTATTTTGAAACTGCCTCTTCTTCCTTCTTCCTTTTGCTCTTTTGCTCTTTTCTTTCTTTTTTTTTTTTTTAAAGATTTATTTATTTGTACATACAGAACTGGGGTACAGGCCAGAGGCTGACAGGTGGCGAGAGGCTTCACCAGAGACAGAGTGGGGAGCAGAACAGGCAGATCAACAAAGTACACTGCTGAGGGGAGCAGCGGGCGGGTCAGGAGAGGTCTGCCACGCCATGTGGTCACCTCCTGGGCAGGCGGGGATCGAACTCATGTGGAAGTGGCTTTAGCTTCTTAGTGTAGTGCTTTAACCCATTGTGCCACCAGGGAGGGCCTGCTCTTTTCTTTTTTAACTTCAGAATATTTTCTGAAGGTCCTGCCACCGCAGTGAATGGGGGTAACCCCCAACTTTCCATAACTGCACAGTAGCCTGCGGTGTGGTTGCCAAAGACGTTTCCTCCCAGCCCCTCCACCCGAGGGGTTCTTGCCACACTGCTGTTATAACTCCTGGCTTCACACTTAAACACAGCCCCATTCACTCTACAGCCAGGATGCTGGAGCGCAGTATCCAGCTTAGGTTGCTCTTTCTTATAAGAAAAGCTGTCAAGGTTTCCCTGGTGGTGCAAGGGATTAAAGTGCAGCACTATGAAGCTATTGCAGCCACTGCAGCCCAAGTTCAATCCCCACCCCGGAGGTGACCCACGTGCTGTGGCAGACCTCTTCTGGCTCACCAGCTGCTCCCCTCAGCAGTGTACTTCATCGATCCACCTGTTCTGTTCCCTACTCTGTCTCTAGTGAAGCCTCTTATCCCCCACCCCCGTCCCTGCACCTCTGGCCCAGTTCTTGTATGCATAAATAAATAAATCTTTTTGTTTGTTTGTTTGTTTTAAAAAAAGCTATCAAAACACTGCCAGCAAGTGAAATCATGGTCTCTCCCTATCAATCACCGATCCACTTAAGGAATCCTTATTGCTTTTTGCTCTGTCAGATCTGAAATTTCATGGAGGGCCAGGGGTGGGGTGAGTCCAGAGGCTGGAAGATCAGGGCAGACACTGTGAAACGGTTATTGAGAGAAAGAAGGAGACCACGACATGGGTACAGTGGACGGAAGCCTCACCTCTCCAACTGGGAGCCTGGAATGCCCCTTCCTTCTCAATTAAATGGAGGTGGTGCAGACTTCATATTTGTATTTCAGTCACAGGGATATTAATTTCACTGAGTTCTTAGGCCATGATGGCTCTATGAATCCTGCCTTTCCTGAGCTAATGTGGTGGCATAAATAACTCTGGGGTAAGCATTCACCCTGGCAGCTCCCAAGTCAGGCTGGAGTTAATCAATCCTCTGCTGTTCTGCAGCCCAGGGCTCGAATGCTGGGTCGGAGGGTGTGCCTGCTTCAGGGTAATTCCTTCCTAAAAGATACCATTCCAGAAACCTGAGGCCCTTGGTCAGAGGAAGCATCCCTGAGAAGTCAGCAACCCGGTTTTGGCACTGTCCCTGGACCAGAGACAGAGGGACACTTGGCTAGTTCATGAGCATGCCAGGGCACCCTCCCCTGCACGGTGGCACTGCGTGCTCCGAGGGCCAGGTCGCCCCCCACAGCCGGGGAAGAGGGGCTGTCAGAGAAGCACCACTGCTCCATCTGTCTGCTGTCTGCATATGTTCCCAGCCACAGCTTACCCCAGCCAACCTTAGGAGACACTCGCTTCTTCTGGGAGGGGTCAGCATGGCACGTGGGGCTCCTGCTCTCCAGTCACGGGCCCTAACTTCAGCCACCCAGGTGCTGTCTCGGGGTGGGTTGCTGCACCCTGCTTTGCTGCAGGTGGTGGGTGGAATCTTTGGAATCAGGTCACCTCTCAGGCTGCCCACTGAAGTCCACACGTGGGGGACTGGGGACAGTGGAAGGGTGCTCCACCCTCCACTCTGGTGCTTATGACTTTATCGTCTACAAAAGCCCTTTCATTCCCTTAGGAGATCTCCACGGAAGCCGCCCCGAGCCCAGGGACGCTGGCAGGGAAGGGAGGCGCCCCATGCCACGGTGCAGATGTGGAGGCTGGCAGAGGGAAGTGCTGGCCCAGAGGCACATAACCAGGGTGGTGGGCCATCTTGCAGCTGCCAGGTGTATCCTGTCCTCCCGCCCTACAGGGGCATGGCGTGGTCCTGATGTCTTCTTTTTGAGTTTGTGCAGGAGTGGGGGGTGTGAGGGGGGTCCTTCGGTTCACTCTGGGAAAGGTTTTACCAGAGCTCCCCTTTCAGTCGCCTGTGGTGTTTCTCCCATGGGACAGAGACTCAGTTATGTTTAAAGAGCAGGGAAAAACAGAAGTATTGGGCACTTGCGTAGGCACAAGAGGCAGAGAGAGCTGCCCCGGGAGCAATGGGTTTGCAGAGAGACCTGCATGGGTGCAGGCAGGCGGTCTTAGGAGAGCAGCCTCCCCTGAGGGGGTCAGTGCAGAGAGGCCCCTGCATGGTACAGGTCACAGGCAGGCAGGAGGCTGCTGTCCTGTGGAGGGAGAGAGCGGGAGGAGAGAAGCACCTGCATAGGCACAGGTGGGCAGAAGACTGCCCTGACATAGACAGCCTCACCCTGGGAGGGGCTCACTCCCTGGGAGCCTAGGTTTGTTGATTTTGAATAGAATCTGAAAGGGACAGGAGATCCCACAATGGGTTCAATCTCCATATCTTTATCATTCACGTTTTGGGTCTGCTCCCTCAGCCTCTGCTACCTGCTTGGGTCTTCTGCTCTCTAGTCCAGGCACTGGCACCTGAGGATCTTGATTTCCACAGCTGGGTCAAAGGCTGTGCTCATCTCTTCTGCCCAACTCCCTGTGTGAGTCAATCTTGTGACGCCTCCATCAGTCCCAGTGTTCCCCCTTGACCCGCCAGCTTCTCCCAGCTAAGGTGTGTGCACCTCCAGCCCCAGAAAGCTGAGTTCAGGCTGCTTGCTGAGGATAGGGAGTAGGAGAACCCTACAGGCCACAGGGGGCCCCCTCCCCTAGTTGTTCCAAAGGGAATAGGAAGTCTGATTCCTATTCCTACCACACACTTATTTTCAGAAGTCACTGGGGTACACTCTACTCCCAAAGATGGAGGTTCAATTCACTAAGCTTAGATGATTAATTAGAGGGCAATTAAATATTTGATTAAATTAATCCTAAGATGTTTAAACATTGTTTTGCAAATAATGTTTGTTCATTAATTAGAATGGCTAAATGCATAAATTAAGTGAGGATGGGGCTTCAGGGAGCCAAGGAAGCCAAGAGGAGTCTGGGGCTCTTCCTTACAGAGGTGGGAGTGGTCTCTGCCCAGGAGCGCTGTTCCAGCCAGGAGCCTTCTCCTCTTGCTCTTACAGCCTCTGTGTTTCATTTGCAAGCGTGTTCAGGGAAAGCAGAGTCTTGGAAGGAGCCGTGGCGGGCTGGGGCCAGGAAGCCCATTGAGCCCGGCTGGTCACTGACACACCGAGTACCCTGGAAGGCGAGTCTCTGTCTGCTCCTTCTTGGGGTCTTGGTCTTTCCATCCACACGGTGCCAAAAACCGTAACATCCAGTTTCTTCTGGGGCTGACTTTAAGGGCTTAGCCCAATTGGATCTACATTTCCATTGCTAGCCAAGGTGACGACTGTTACAGGGCACCCCAATGTGTATTCACATTAGGGTCCTCACCCACACGCTTAAGATTCCATGTACTGCAGACACACACAAAAAGGTTCCATAATGGATTTATTTACAAGAAGAAAGGTAAAGGAACAGGGAAAGAGGGAGAGAGATACAAGTTAACTAGGATGTCCTACCAGTTCTGCTGACTTGGACTCCACCGGCATGCTGAAAACCGATTGAGAGCCAAATGACCAGCCGCGAACCACCAGGACAAGAGACCCCCAGAGCCCACCTGTCGGGTTTTATCCCAACCTGGCTGCTCAGCTCCGCCCTCAGGCCCCAGGGTGCTTCTCCTTGGTATTGATGGGATTTGTAGTTCCAGTATCTGGAGTGGGGGCAGAGTCCATGAAACCTGTACCTGTTACAGGACCAGTGGGCTGGAGATTATCTCCTTTGCCTGGACACTCGCCTTTGCTGGGAGGAGCTAGCTATGGGCAAGAAGTGCCACGGGACAGGGTGGAGAATCTCCCCACTCTACTGCACACTCAGGCATAGAAGGGGGACTCTCTCTTTGCCCTTTGGGCTAGGCCTGGAGAGGCTGAGCTTTGCTGGAAGGTGGTGGTTAGGACATTCAGGAGAACTGGGTTATTAGTCCTGAATCAAACTGTTAAACGACTTGGATAAATCAGGAAGGAAAGGTGGTGCTGATCACTTCTGCGCCCACTGTTGGCTCTGGGCTGCCCATGCGTCTGGGGAATAAGCGGCAGTTAAAAAGGACGAAGAGCTGGGCAGGGGTGAATGGCTTTGTGGACTGGCTCTCTCACTGAAGCGAAGGGATTGTCTTGTGTTCATTCATTTCCATGCAATGGTTATTTACTGAATGTTAGTTAGGGGCCCAGAAGGCCCAGTCCTTGCCCTCCTGGAACCTGCAGTGAATAAGAAAGAATAAACAACCAAGGAATGCGTGTATAAAACACTTGCTTATTAGCAATTTGAAGTAAATAAGGTCTGGAAGATACTTTATAGAGCCTCAAGGATGGTGACCCCCCTTCCCCAGGTGACCCCTGAGCTCAGAGGGAAGAGAGGGGCACAAGGAGAGCTGGGAGGACGCCCAGGAGAAGGGGTGGCTGTGCAGAGCTCTGCACGGAGTGTGGTGTGATCCTGAGGTGACAGAAGGCCACAGCAGCATAGGCCGAGGGAGCCAGGAGGTGGTGGCACTGAATGGGATGGAGAGGCAGCTTGGGCCTTATGGACCTGGGGCTTCGTCCCAAGGTACTGGAAAGTCACCAAAGCATTTTAGCAGAATTCAGTCTGTAATCATAAGTTTGTACACGAGATCTTATTTTGGAATTACCACTGTGAAAGAAAAACAGGGGGGGTGTATTCTATCTCACCCCCTGGGAGTCAGTCCCAGTCTCTGGTTCCATAACAGGGTACATAGTGGTGGTAGAGGGAAGAAAACAAAAGCTACAGGAGGCATCCAAGACTAAAACCTGACTCACACAGGAGGTGGGGGCAGACGGGACTCACACAGCCATTGATTCCGCTGTAGAAACCAAGATCCTCAGGCGCCAATGCCTAGATCACAAAGCAGAAGATCCAAGCAGGTAGCAGGCTGCTGTAGGGGGTGTCAAGAGCGCAGACCCCAAGGTAAAGATGTGGAGATTGAGCCCACAGTGGCGTCTCTGGTCCCTTTCAGATCCTACACAATTGTCCAAAATCAGCAGCACAGTGACTGCTCAAAGATGAGCCCCTCCCGGAAATGCACTGGACTATGGTGATGGCACATGGGTGATTCAGTGATGGGAAACCCAAGGGGATTGCAACTGAGATCGAAAAATGCACAAAATGATGTAAAAATAAACTAATATAATAATAATAAAAAAAGATGAGCTCCTTCCTACCAAGAAATGGTAAACACTAAGGCTGCCCCACAGTGTAACCCCAATGCCCACACCCCAGCCTTCTTCTGTGCTGCTGTTCATGTGCTTCTCTTGTTAATGTGCCATCTTCCCCCTCCCCCACCGGCTCTCTTGACAGCCTTCCAGCAAGATCCAAAGCTCCGAAGCTGTATCTTCCCTTGGCTCAGAATACATTCTGCTCACATGCCCCTCCCACCTCTTGCTCCTTCTCACCAGGCAAAGCAGAGTGAGCCCCGCTCTTCCTTTAAAGGAGTCTGTATGTGAGCCCCTAGAGCAAGGTGTGGACACGAGTCTCCATGACAAGAATCGGACAGCCCACAAGTGAAGTTCCAAAACTCCTGGTTTCCTCTGAGCATCCCAGAGCTAACATACTTCCCACCTGTAGAAGTGAAGGCTTTTACCAGCCAAGCCCAGCTCAGCCCAGCCCAGGCCTGCCTCCTCCCCACCTTCACCTACCCACTGCTGCTGTGCTCAGCATTTGGGGTGCCCAGAGAGGGGTGCTTTCAATTGACTGTGAATTTAAACCCAAACAGCAGCATGGGGAGGGAATGCCATGGAGGGAGTCCCTGCTCCCACCCAGCCTGAGTCAGCCCCAGAAAATTCCACATGCCTGGAGGCTTCAGGTTACTCATACTCAAAACAAATGCACACACACTTAACTCCCTCAATTGTAGAGTTTGAATTCTCTATTTCAAGCTTGAAAGGAGAAGAGATTGTCTTGCAGGAACACAGTGTGATATGGCAAAAAAGAACTTGGGGTGGGAGTCAGGTTGCAGCTTGCTCTGGGATTCTTGCCCAGCTATTTGAGGTGCATGAGTTCTAGGCAATTCGTTCATCCTCTCTGCGCCTCACTTTCTACCGGTAAAATGGGGATATTAGCGGCAATTCCTGCCTGCCTGCCTCATGAACGTGAGTGATGTCCAGCTCAAGTGAGAAGCCCGTGGGGCTGTTTTGGAAACTTGGCCTGTGGGATGGGAGGCGTGAGAAGGTGAAGCTAAGTCAGTTCCCCCAGAGCGGCAGAGTGGCTCCCCGGAAGAGGGGGGTGGAGGGACCCGCCCGGGCTCCATCTTCAGCTTGGACCCCAGTGAAGCAGTAACTGTTCTAGCTAATTGGAGCAGAACAAAAGTCTCCCCCCAGCGCAGCAGAAAGGGAACAGCAGTGAAAAGAGCACCAGTGTGGTCCAGAGCTGCAGGCGACATGAGGAAAGAGCCTGGAAATGACCCCCTTGCCAGGTGGGTGAGGTGAAGCATCTGGTCCAGGCCTGTAGGTTGCCTTTTGCGTTAGTGTTGGTTACCTTTGAGTTGACAGATATACTGTTGCTAGAAGGAACTGGGAAGAGGGCGAAGAAGATGTAGTGATGTCTTACGTTGGGTGTTATTTAGTGATGTCTTATGTTGGGTGCTATTGGATGGTGATTTTGGAGTTAGTGTGTTTGGAGAGCAGAGTTCTTGGGTTCACCCTAGGAAGGTTTCACCAGAGCTCCCCTTTCAGCAGCACGCAGGAGTTCCCAGCGAGTTTCTCCACGACATAGAAACTCAGTTATGTTTAAAGAGCAGGTTTATTAGGGAAAAAGACAGAGGAGTAAAGGACACTTGCCTAGACACCAGTGGGCAGGAAGAGCTGCCCCGAAAGGGACAGGCTTGCTGAGAGGCCTGTGTGGTCACAGGTGGGTGGCCTGGAGAGGAGCCTCCTGAGGAGGGAGCTCAATGCAGAGAAGTCCTAGCAGGTACAGGTCATGGGCAGGCAGGAGGCTGCTGCCCTGCGGAGGGAGAGAGTGGGCAGAAAGAAACACCTGCATAGGCACAGGTGGGCGGGACTGCTGCCCCGGGCCAGTGCAGAGACTGACACACACACTGCCCTGATACAATCTTCTCTTTGGGAGGAGCTCACTCCTTGTGAGCCTAGCTTTGTTGTTGATGTTCAATAAACTATGTAGAGTCTTCAAAGGACAAGAAATCCCACAGTGGGCCCCATCTCCATATCTTCACCTCTGGGCCTGCACTCCAGATAGTCCCTACTACAGTCTGATACCTGTTGGGTCTTGGGCTTTGTCAACCAGGCACTGGAGCCTAAGGATCTTGGTTTCTACAGCTGGGTCAATGGCCATGCTAATCCCTTCTGCCCCACCTCCCTGTGTGAGTTGGTCTTGTGATGCGGCCTTTGGATTTTCTGTTCTTTCCTCCATCGGTATGGGAATAAGGGGACAGGGTGTTGGCACGGGAGGTTTGGTGGAGGGTGAGAGAAGCACCCGCATCTGGAAGACTAAAGACAAACCTCTAGCCCTAGAGGAATATAGGTAGGAAAACTGACAGAGGGACAACAGCCATGGAGTTTAGAACAGAAACGATTCTGTCACCGCCCTGTTGGCTGAGGACAAGGGATGGGGATGTGGGGGACCCAGCTCAGGCTGTGATATTTGACTTTGCTGTATGTACTTCTGTCACAGTTAAATTTATCTCCATTTCAGCCAAAGGTATCTAGTTCTCCTTTCAACGAGTTCTCAACCATTTTCAACAAATCCTCTGAGCTTTACAAAGAGTCTTTCAAACTTCTAAGCCCCCCTTGCAGATGCTGACCACTGCCCATTTCACATTGCCACAGAAACCCAGCCCTGAAGTGGCTAACAAGGGGGGGGGGCAGGGTTCTGTCTGAAACACGCCTTTATTTGGCCTTCAACGCTGGTCAGTCCGCAGCTGTACGCGTGCCAAGCCTTTGCAGTCTGAAACATACCTTCCAAATGAAGTCTTGCTCAAATAACATGGGAGTTGGAACCTGGATTAGAATTCCAGGTAGGGGAAAAAATCCCCACTCACTCATTCTGTATTCCTCAAAGAATTTCCAACCACAGAGAAGGCCAAAACAAAAGTCAAAATCATTTTGTAATTAGTCAACAATGATAAAATTCAACGTCTTTAAAAATTTTTATAATTAAACTTAAAAATTACTACTTGGCCCTCCCTGGTGGCTCAGTGGGTTAAAGCACTGCACTAAGAAGCTAAAGTCACTTCCGCATGAGTTTGATTCCCGCCTGCCCCGGAGGAGACCACATGGCGTGGCAGACCTCTCCTGGCCCACCCGCTGCTCCCTTCAGCAGTGTACTTCATCTATCTGCCTGTTCTGCTCCCCACTCTGTCTCTGGTGAATCCTCTCACCCTCCGCATCTCTGGCCTATACCCCAGTTCTATGTGAATAAATAAAATCTTAAAAAAAAAAAGAAAAGAAAAAGCTGTGAATGTTTAAAAAAAAATTACTACTTAACAACAGATAAAGTATACCTACCTTAAAGCGTACAGGCACTGGTAAAGTAACTTTAAAATGGGAAGCAAAATGAATTTCTGTTATCATCAAAAGGATAATTAATTGACACATTAACATACACTCTACCTAGTTAAAGGGAGACCAACTTGATCAGTTTGGATGCCTGATTCAGATCAAGAATCTAAGGTAAATTGTCTGGAGGAGAAAGAGAACACAAGAAGCTCTGGACAGAGAGTGACTGATGGAGGAAAGAACAGAAAATCCAAAGGCCGCATCACAAGACCAACTCACACAGGGAGGTGGGGCAGAAGGGATTAGCATGGCCATTGACCCAGCTGTAGAAACTAAGATCCTTAGGCTCCAGTGCCTGGGTGACAAAGCCCAAGACCCAACAGGTACCAGACTGTAGTAGGGACTGTCTGGAACACAAGCCCAGGGGTAAAGATATGGAGATGGGGCCCACTGTGGGATCCCTTGTCCCTTGCAGACTCTACATAGTTTATTGAAAATCAGCAACAAACCTAGCTCACAAAGAGTGAGCTAACTAATGTTTCTGTCTCATGGAGAAAATCGCCTGGGAACTGGCGCCGAATGGGCATCTTGGGTGAAACCTTCCCAGAGTGAACCAAGGACCCTGCACTTCAAACCCACTAACTCCAAAAAACGATACCAGTGACTACAGATCAGTAAAAAATTCATGAATTAACAAGTTTAAGGAAGATGAATGTGCATGCTATACATAAAAATTGATGCCCTTCCTGAACACTAGTAAGAGCCAGAAATTTAATGAAAAAAATCCATTTATAACAGAAACAAGTGATCTAACATACTTAGCAATGAACTTAATATATGCCTGAGCTTATGAAGAAAATTGCAGACCCCGTGGGGTGGGGACAGCATAATACATTCCTGAATGAGCACACTTGGCCTTGTGAAATGTCTCACTGCCTTAGGTTAACTGCAAGCATAGCCCACCCACCACACATCCCAACAGTACTCTTCTAAACTCAACAGATTCTGGAAAAAAAAACAGGTGAGCATTTCAAAGGCCATCCTAAAAAACAAAAAAGAAAAGTAAAAGCAAGTCTCAAGGCCTAACCTGTTAGATATTAGAATGCTTTCTAAAATAATAATTTAAAAAATGCTTAAAAATGAATGACTCTGGGAAACTGGAAGAATTTTAATTGAGCTCTCCTTCTAATACCAAAATAGGCTACAGATGGATTAAAAAAAGATTAAATGTCTTTTAAAAAATAGAAAAGTTAGCACAAAATGAAATATTTATCATCTTTATGAAGAAAGATCGCTCCATTTTGAAGCAAGAGAAGAAACCGCAAAGGAAAAGCTGACAGATGACAGCAGGAACAAAATAAAAACTCTACAGGAAAAGAGACACAAAGAAAGGAGAAAATGCTAGATGGGAAAAGATTGTTACCCCAACTGAGATGCGCATGGGGTTGATGGCTCCGCTTCAGAAAGACTTCATTAAAATTTATAAGAGAAAAAATATTGCGGCCCCATAGACAAAGTAGGCAAAGCACTGAAGCAGGTTATTCACAGGAGGGAAATCCGTATGTTAACAAACACCTGGGAGAATGTTTAGCCTTGCTAGTAATCAGAGCAATTAAATTTTAAGCAGTCTGGAGGTGCTCTTTGATACTTATTAAACTAGCAAGCAATATCTCCTCCCAATGTACAAGTTGAACAAGCCACCGTGGTAAGATTGCGGTGAGTGTGTGGAACAGGGTCGGGCCTGAGCGTGACAGCTCTAAGAGTGAAGGGAAACCATTTTCAAGCAACGAGTCTGCAGTGAAAGTCAGAAAGTACATGTATCCTTTGTCCCTGTTCATTTATCTCTGGAAAGAAAAAAGCATCCCCTTGAAGACGTTCATTGTGGCATAATCAACACTAAACATTTGGAAATAACCTATATACCCAGCAATGGGGGGATTATTTAGTAAACTAGGGGCATCTAAACATTTTTGTTTGTTTGTTTCTGCAGTTGTTAAATTTGGTTGTAAAATCTGTGTGGTAAATGAAAAATAGTTCACTTGATCTTAGCCGACAAATGATCAATGAAAAATATTTCTTGGTTTAAGTGGATAAAAATCCCACCTGCATAAAAAAACTACACAAAATATTATAATGATAATAAAGAAAAAATATGTCTTTATGGACAAGGGTCAGAGTGAGAGACTAAAAATAAAAACAGCTTTGTTAGGTTGGGATTGTCCAGACCTTGATTGTTACTCTTGTTTAAATTTTATCACCTGAGGGATTGTCTCTAGGGCCTGTGAGTCTACACCACAGTGGCTTCTTCCCCAGCCAAGGTCCCTTCCCTGGCTGGAATCTGTCCCATGGGTCAGCCTGGAGGTCCACTTCTTTATTCTGGGCCCTGCTTGCTCCTCTGAAACGAGAGGGTGTCTATATCCCAGATGTAGACACCTCCCGAGAGCCAGCCTCTGGCGGTAGGGGCAGGGTCTGAATGTCCTGAACCATCTCCCAAACAATGACCACAGTTCCCAAACTGCCCAGCTTCAGTTCAGTGCCCGGGGCCTCCAGGGGCATCTCAGCTGGCCCTTGAGCCAGAACCTTCCCCCCAGTGCCAGCACGGGAGCTTCCAAGGACTAACCCAGGGCATCTGCCCCAAGCTCAGTCCTTCCAAGTCGGAGCTGGGACAGTGAGCCCTCAGCCAAGCTCACTAGACCTTGGGGCCCTGCCCTCAGGAGAGCTCTACCCTTCCCTCTCTCCCCCAGGTCTGCAGGCCCATAAGCCACAGGTTGGGCTCTGACACCTCACCATTCCCTTCCCACACCAAGAGTTGCTTAAATGTGTGTGACTGTGTGCAGAGGTGTGCAAGCGCACAGGTGTGTTGGCTTCCTTTCCTTTCTTTGGCCTGTCAGGCCATCGGCATTTACTGTCTCCTCTGTCCTGGTTTTTTGTGGGGACAGCCTGTGGACATCAACCATTAACTCAGAGCCGGGCCCATCAATGCCTCTCCAAGGAAGGACCATTATTGTGAATGATAGTGACAAAGGAGTCACCACCAGTTGGTGGACAGCGATTCGCAGTGTCTGTGCGTGCACAGCACGCTTCTACACCTTATCATCTGCTCTTCACTCCCACAGAAAGGACGTCTCAGCTCTACGCTGATGTCAGGGCTGAAATTGAGTGCATCCCTGGTTTCCACAAAATAATCTCACTTCAATTATGTCATGATTTTTATAGATTTTCTGAAGATCTTCAAGAAAGCAGGGAGGGGTCACACAGGCGTTTTGCTAGAAACTTCCTGGTAGACATGTTTCTTGGACCTGGAGCCTGTCTGTAGGTCTGAAGGGTCAGCCTCCCCTCACTGGCGCAGGGGTGAGGGGGGCACTCTCCCTGTTGGAGGAGAGGGGTCCTCTGGGTGGGGGTTCTCCTGTCAGCTGGGAGGGCAGTATGGTTTGTTATCCCAGAGGCAAAGGGCCCTCATTTCATTTATGCTGTAATAAAACTCCTATTGATTTTAATAAAATTGAAAAATCTCTTTGTGAATGAGAACCCTGGGGCCCCACCCCGTTACTGCTGACTTGCTGGTTTTCTCCATCCTGTGGACATTATGATTCATTTCTGGCTACTATTGTGGTTGAGGGCTGATTTTTCCAGCAGAATAAATGGGAACTATAAAAAGTTGCACATTCAAGCACCTCTGAGGGCCTTCGTGGGTCTTGGCCAGGGAGGAAACCTTCCCTGCGGGGGGTGGGGGGGGGAGGGAGGCCAATGGAGAGGAGAGGGCAGGATGGGCAGATGGGCCGAGGGCGCTTACCAGCGCCAGGCGCCAAGCCCTCTGCTGAGCTCCCCTCTCTGAGGGTGCAGAGGCATACTGAGCTCCTCAACAACCCCCTCAGGCCTCCACCCAAAGGCAAGCGCCATGTTGTTGACTGCGCGACTACACTCTTGCTCCTGAAGGCCCCGCCCAGCTGTGTACATCCACCTCCACAACTTCCCTTTGAGGTGACATTTGTCCAGAACTGAAGGCTTCTCCCTTCCCACTCTCCTCTCACCTGCTCGCTCTCATCTCTCCTTGGCTTCTCACTAGCTCCCTCTGCAGGTGGCTCACTGCGGCGCCTCTGCTCTTCCGCCAGAGCACCCTCTTCTAATTTTTGAAATTAACACATCTCACCAGCTATCTTTTTTTTATTAAACATTTTTATTTTCTTATATCGCTGCTCATTTTTCTACAGTATTTGATTTCTCTCCTTCGGTGTAATCCCCATAAATTTCCCACCATCAAATCACCCGTGAACCATCCGCCATGGTCCCTTCTTTGTCATATTCTTGAGCTCTATGTCCCTTAAATCTCACAACAACCCTGCAGGTGGGCACCATTGTTAGGTCATCCGGCAGAAGAGGAGCAGAGAGCTTAACAAAGCTGCGAAGATCACACAACATACTGGCTGGATTTATAACCATTATGCTCCATCACCGCATTTACTCTACTTATTACCCTCAGGTGTGAGGTTGCCAAGACTAAAGACCACCCCGTCCTTCATTCTCCTATTGCCAGTACTTTAACACAATTAATGTGCAATACAGTAAAGACAAATAATATAGTTTCTAAATCAAACACCCAAAGTCACCCGTCCCTTCATGGGTAGAAGTCCACCCAAAAGGGATTGGCCAAAGCAAGGCCTGAAAGCCCACCACGAGACTAAAGCAGCTTCTGGTGGAGACCCACAGAAAAGGGTCAGAAATGGCCAGAGAAGTCTGGGAGGAAAAGAGCAAAATCAAAATCAAGATAAATGCTGCCTTAGTCAACCTCCCCATAGGTCTCTCACCCACGTTTGTTTCAACCAGTCCAGGAATAAGAAACAAGAGTCGCTTCTTCACAAGCTCTCTGCTCGTGCCTCCTCAGGTCTCCTTCTGGCCTCCATCCTGCCTCCCTCCTCTCCAGTCACCTTTCCAGATTCTTCTCTTTCCTAGAGAAACAGGAAGGAAAAATGTGAGGGGGAATCATCATCAAAGCAAAAGCTGAGCCCATATGATGGCTGCGCATGGGAGAGACGGGAGGGTGGGCGGGAGACTTCCAGGATGGGGAGAGCAGGGCAGGAAGGGGACCTTCCATGAGCCACGACACTTAGCAGGACATGCCTGGTGGAGGAAACATAGGGCTTTGCCTTCTGACCTGCCCAAGGCTTGGAGGGATCTGGAAGGCATTGTGCACCCCTGACTGGAAGTGAAATCCGGGGCTCACAGGCAACCAGACTGCTGCCCGTGGGATAGGCAAAGGAGGAGTTCTCTAAGAGCTCATCAGACCCGCCCCACCCAACCTGTTGTTCCAACACACTGTCTAATGGCTTGACGCCCCATGGGGTGGGAACCCCAGGGGGTAGTGCTGGCTAGAAGGCCTACTCTCTGCTCAGGTGGATTCTGGAATGCAGAGCAGAAACCAAAGGGTCCCAGTCTTAGGAGGGTCTCTGAGGTGAGTGAGGGGCTCCCTGAGGTCTCTCAGCTGAAACTGACTTTTGTGTCTCCCTGACTGGTCCAGCCTCGTTGACATGTCAGCACCTTGTCTCTCAGCTGTGGTGGGGTGGGGACAGCAGAGCACACAGGACTGTCTGCCACAGACCTGTGGAGATTTGGGGGGTTGGGAGGATTCCCAAGAGAGGAAATGGGCGGAGCACTTATACCAGAGGTGCCACCACTAGGAGACGGTCCACCCCCATACCCCCACTTTGAGAATGTGCAGGCCCTCCCAGTCTCTGTCGGGAACCAGTGACATGGAGTCCTGTTCTCTTCTTTTCTCTTCAGCCTATTTTATGTCCTGCTGAATGAGTGGGATGTGAAAAGAACTTTTTATTCCCCTCAGATGACATATCCGGAGGGGGAGACCTTCCCTGACAATCTGCCATTTAGAAGCAGTCCCTGAGTGGAGGAATGTGAAACGGGGTGTGGGAAGCAGCGGGGTGGGGTGGGAAGACCCCTGCTTAGGAGTTAGGCTGTGCTGTGCTTCAGTGCTGCGGCAGTGTGGATGGACACTTGGGCGGCTTCCAGCCTGGGGCTATTACAAATAAAACTTCTATTAACATCCACACATAAGTCATTGTAAAGACACAGTATAGCATTTCTGTTGAGGAAATGGCTGGGTTCACTTGGGAGGAACAGCCACTTCTTATGATAGGTGTAAGTTTCAATTATTTTTATAATTGAAATTTTTATTGGGAAATTATAGATTCACAAGCAATTTTAATTCATAATATAGAAAGAGCTTGTGAACTTTTATCCCTTTTCCCTTAAAGATGACATTTTGAAAATCTATAGCTGACATATATCACAGCCAGGATATTGACATTGAAACACTCCGTCCATGGCACGCAGGTTGCCCCAGTCTGACTTATGAATTTGTGTGTCTGGGTTCAGTTGGCTATAGTTGTATCCCAGGTGCAAGGAATTTGCCTGCTGGTTACCATGGTCCAGAAACCAAATTGTTTTATTAAACAACAATGTCTCCTGCTGCCCTTTCTCACCACGCCACCCTCCTGTCTTTGTCCCACTCCTAACCCCAATCACCAATTGTTCTCTTCTAGAATTAAATCATTTAAAAGCTGTAATGCAAATGGAGTCATATAGTACATTCCCACTCATCACTGGCGTTTTCAATTAGCATAGATCTTGGGAGATTCTTCTAAGTTGTACATGCCAATCATTCATTATTTTTTATTGCTGTATACTATTCCACATCATGAAGGTATCCATTTGTTTAACTCTTCATCTTTTGGAGGGCAGCTCGGTTGAGTCCTATGAATATCCTTCCTTTACAGAATTGTCTTGGCATCCTTGTCAAGATTAACTGGGCATATTTTTGTGGGTCGGTTTCTGGGTTCTCTATTCCGTTGCATGAAACCTTGTGTTGATTCCCTTACCCTTTCCACATATACCACATTGTCATAGTAATATGACAAACATACTGAATAGGGTGATTTCTCCCACTCTATTCTTCATCATCAAGATTGCTCCAATTCTTTGGGAGTCTGAGTTTTCAGCCATCTAAATTTTAGAGTAAGCTTGTTTATGTTCTTAAAAACCTTGCTGGGATTTTGATAGAAATTTCATTAAGCCTGTAGATCAATTTGGGAATCATTTAGCTATATTAAATCTTCCAGTCCAGGAACACAGCATGTCTAGCCATTTATTTAGGTATTCTTTAAAATCTTCTATCAGAATTTTGTAATTTTCAACAGAGTGATCCTGTACATGGTTCATTAAATGTTTATTATTTCATTATCTTTGAGTGGCTATAAATGACACTGTTTTTTTATTTCAGTTTCTACATGTTCATTGTTAATATTTAGAAATGTAATTGCTTTTTATTAATTGATTGTGTATCCTGAAAACCCGTTGGACTCATTTATTAGTGCTAGAAGTATTTTTGTTGATTTCTTGAAATTTTATAGATAGATGGCAAATATGTCATATTATCTGTGAATAGAAACATTTCATTTTTTCCTTTTAATCTGGATGTTTTCACATATTTTTCTTACCTATTACATTAGCTAGAATTTCCTGTACCATGTCAAATAAGAGTGGTGACAATGGACATTTTTACTTTGTTCCTAGTCTTAGGGAGAGAGCATAATGTCTTGACCATGAAGTATAATATTAGTTGTAGAACTTTCAGAAATTTTTTAAAATCAAATTAAAGTAAATATTAGTTGTAGATCTTTCAGGAAATTTTTTTTTAATCAAATTAAAGTAATTCTTTTCTATCCCTAATTTACTGTTTTGTTTTAAAATCATGATGAGTATTGGATTGTCAAGTGTTTTATTCTGAATTTATATGATCCTATGATTTTTCTCTGATTTGTGCATATTGGTGATATTGTTTTTTTTTTTTTTGAACATTAAACCAGTTTTGCTTACAGAACAGGTCCCACCCAGGTGGAACAAATCTCTCTTGGTAATGATGTTTAATGTCTCATATTTTTATTGAATTTACCTTGGTGATTTTTTTTTTTTTGAGAAAACTTGCACATGTTTTGAGAGACACTGGCCTATAGTTTTCCTTTATTTTTGTACTCATTATGGGTAAACCTAGCCTCATAAGATGAGTTAGAAAATGCTTCCTTTCCTCTTCTATTTTCTCAAAAATGTGTAAAATTGAGGTTAGTTTCTTTTTAAGTGCTTGGTAGCATTTTCCTATAGAATTATCTGGGCCTACAGATTTATTTTTAAGGGAGCTTTTAGTTAGATTTCAGTTTTTAATGGCCGTACAATTATTCACAATTATTCACATTATCTCTTTAATCTTGGCTAAATTTTGACATCCTATGACATTTTGGAGATTTGTCCATTTCTTCTGAGTTGTATTATGAATTGTATGAGTTGGTTGTTCTTTTAACTGCTGCAGGATCTATGAAGATATCCCCTATTCATTTCTGATATTGGTGATTTGTGTTAACCAAGTGAGAATATTGAGGTTCCTAAATGATTCCACTGACCATAGAGTAAAATATTTCCATCTTCTGGGACCTACCTACACATGCAGGGGTGTCTTTGTTACAGCAGCTTAATTTATACTCTGACTAATACAATGAGGTACCAGTTGTGTGGACTTGGACACATCAATTATCTTCTCCATGCTTCTGTGTCTTCATTACTAAATGGAAATAGTAATCATGCCTACCTCATGGTACTGTTGGAAGAGTTAAGTATACTAAGATATATGATCGGCCCTCCCTGGTGGTGCAACAGGTTAGGATGCAGCACTGCAAGCTGGCTGCAGCCACTTCAGTGTGAGTTCCATCCCCGGCCAGGGAGGTGACCCACATGGTGCGGCAGACTGCTCCCCTCAGCAGTGTATTTCAGTAGATCTGCCTTTTCTGCTCCCACTCTGTCTTTGATGAATCCGCTCACTACCCCTGCACCTCTGGTCTGTACCCCAGTTTTATATACATAAATAAGTAAATACTAAATATAGATATATGCCACGCCAGCATGACAGCAGAGACGGTCTGAGCGAAGGACGTCAGGATTAAACACACACTTCTTGGTCAGCAAGCAAAGGCACACTTTATTTTTCTCTCCTTCCCTATTTATACCCTTCAGCATGGAGCCTGGGGCTGGGGGTAGGCGGAAGCTCTCAACAAGTGCATCAATAACATGGGGGTCAAAGAACACAAGGTAGCAAACACAAGGCCCGAACACTTCCTGCCTCCTGTTTTTCTGTTCCAGCACCCATGGCTCATTCTTTGTTTCCACACAACAGTGTGCATATGATTCTGTGGGGGAGGTGGGGAGGTCTGTCCAGGCAAAGGACCCAACAGATATAGATGTAGATATATAAATATTACTGGGGCTTGTAACAAGCTGTCAGCCCATGTTATCTGTTCATCTTTATAACTAATTGCTAGCAGGCATGATAGAATATATTGTTTACTTGGTCACTGACCATCTCCTAGAATGTAAGTTCCCTGAGGCAGGGGCAGTCTGATCTGCTCCTAGCTGTAACCCTAGCTCACAGCCCAGCCTAGAGTAAACAAATGTAGTTCAAAGTAAGAATGTATGAGTATATGCATATATGCATGGGAGCTCTAATCTTTCTCTCCCTTTCTTTCTATCACTTGTTAATTCATTCTTGTTGTCCCATCTTTGAAGCTTGATGCATTTTAGTTGTTCATTTGACCTTCTCAATAGTATGGCGTCCGAATACATTTCAGCTCAGTCAGGGTTAGCTGTGCCACAAAGCCTGTGCCTGCTGCTTAAGCACACACGCCAGGCCCTCTCATGGATGCTTCCTTTCATCCCTCTCCACACCAACAGGTTGGCACTCATAATTTCCTTTGCTGATTTCGTAGTGGCGAGGTGATGAGCCCCCTCCCCAAACTTCATCACTCTGTTCCAACCTCTCCCTGAAGAAACAATCACCTTGCCTCTTCCCAGGCCTTCTGCCTCTCTCCACTGTCTCTCCGATGTCCCTGACACATGGCTCAGAGACTTGTGGGTTCTTGGTAAAGAGGAATGAGGCTGCTTCTCTTTGGTGCATTAGAAGAGGGGGAGTTCCTGGCATGATCTTGCTGTTAGTGCCATCGCTGCAGCAGGCAAAGAGGCTGGAGGCCAAGAGTGAGTTTCTCTCTCAACCAAGGTTCATGCTGCAGACTATGCTAAGTCAAATAGACCCAGTCCCTGCCTTCACAGAGCTGGTAGTCTTTGGGGGAGAGGGGCGGATATGCATTTAATAATCAGATACATAAATATAAACTGCACAAATTGGGAAAGTGCTAACAGAAAGAGTCATATGCAA
>NW_004567118.1:30792062-30832469 GCF_000260355.1 Condylura cristata | reverse complement strand
GGGCAGGTGGGGATCAGACTCATGCAGAAGTGGCTTAAGCTTCTTAGTGCAGTGCTTTAATGGGCTGCGCCACCAGGGAGGGCCAGAGATGGCATTTAAACTGAGAAGAGAAAAGAAGAATGCGATTTTATTGGGGAGGTTATGTGTAGAAAGGAGAGAACATAACAAGTAGCGACACCAGCATGTGCAAAGGACCTGTGGTTGTAGAAACAGCATGAACATTTTGTAGAAAACGAGGTCCAAACTGATATAAGAAGGCTGTGGCCAGGTCAGGCAAGGTCCTGTTGGCTACAAGGGTTTTGTTTATTATCCTAATGCTTTCGAGAAGAAGGGGGTGACAGATCACATAAATGTCTTGCGGAGGTTGGTCTAACTGCTAAGTCGACTAAGGATTAGAGAAGACAAGAGTGGAGCTGGAAAGAGGACTTGGGGATGGATTCAGAACCCTGAAGGCAACTTAGGCCGGTGGTAAGGGTACAGAAAGAGCTATGGACACAGCCTAGGAGGCCTGGCTGATGAGACCCCATCCCACTCTTGGAGGACGTGGACACAGAAGGTGCAGGACAGGGCAGTGCAAAGTTTGGGCCATTAGTTTGAATGGAACTGGAGTTAAAGATTCGGGAAGAAAAACCCCAAATGCAGTTTGGAGGTTTGTGACACTTTCTTGATGTCAAGCTGACAGAGTCCAGAGGAAAGACTGGAGATACACGGAGGGAATTAAAAGGCTGAGAGGGGTGTGAAGGGGTTATAACTGACAAAGTATAAACTCTAGAAACAGAAAGGTATTAGGAGACATATTGGAAAAAATATATATAATCTGTGGTAGGAAAGCTTTCCATGCAAATCACACAGAAGTCATCAATGAAAAGACAGAGGAATATTTGCTTTGTGGTCAATAGAAAAGATAAAAATCCTGAAATTCCATAGGGAAAAAGACAGCTAGGAGGAAGCTGGACAAAGCTGAACAAAGCAACACACCCACCACAGCCAAGTCCTTGTGCCCAGAACCAGTTACAGCGAAATCAACAAATCAACTTTCTGCCCGTCAATTTGGCAAAATGACAGGAAGGGATTACTAGCGCTAAGGGAAGAGAGACACTTACCTCTATTGGCAAAGTATGATTGGAAAGCAATTTGGCAGAATCCGTCAAAACCCTAATCAGCAATGTCTCATTTAGAATCTCTATTAAAAGAAAACACACATGCATCAAGATGCATTTCATGATAAGATGTTTATGCGGTAGTTTTAAATACAGTTTTTTAAAAGCTGGAAGCAATGCAAACCTAGAAACCCATTGCATACCACACAAATCTATTCATGCAAAAGAGACCAAAGAAAGATGCTCACCACGTGTCTGAAGGTGGCTTTTCTGGACAAAGTAGAATGTGGTGTGGAAGAGGGTGTTGAGGGAAATCTTGGTTTCACTCTAAAGATTCTGAATCATATACAACATAGAGGCATTCTTACATTATCTGCATGCTAGAAAATTAGAAGTACTATACAAATGAGAAAAATGTGGCCCTCCCTGGAGGTGCAGCGGCTTAAAGTGCAGCACTGCAAGCTAGCTGCAAGTTCGATCCCCGGCCCGGGAGGTGACCCTCTGGTGCGGCAGACCTCTCCGGACACCCCTGCTGCTCCCCTCAGCAATGTACTTCATCAGTTGGCCTGCCTGGCTCCCCATTCTGAGCCCCTGCACCTCTGGCCTGTACCCCAATAATATATGCATAAATAAATAAATTTTTTTTTTAAAAGAGAAAAGTTAGGGTTAGCTGCCATGGAATGTAGGTGTTGGGGGTGGTGGTGGCTAGCCAGCTACTGCCAGCTTCTGCTGTATGTCCTGCTGACCAGGGGACAGGCAGTCTGGTGTCCTGGACCACTTGCTCTCAGCCTGTGTACCTCCTCATCCGGGTGACTGGCCACTAGTTCTCCCTCGAGGGCCAGGTGCGCCTGCCGAGCCCACAGAGAGGCGCTGGCCGCTCTGCTGTCAGTGCTCTGACCTGTCTAAAGCATGTCGATGCCCGCATTCATTCACATAACTGGCAGAATATTTTCGAATAAATCATAAGTGTGGCAGTTACACTCTCTAAACCACACTGGAAAAAGGATTATGGTATTTACTGTGGGGACAGGAAGATTGATTCTTGCCCAGAAAATCTGCCAGGTTCTTGATTTAGGGAGCGGGTGATCAGCACAGGTTAGCCCTGATTTATATGGTTTGCCTTTCCCATGGGTTCCTCTCCCATTCCAGGGGACACTTAGGGTGGGACAGCTCTGGAGCAAGTACTGTCTTGCTAGTTCTTGCCAGGTGACCCTGCAGGGCCATGGCCTCAACCGAGCTCATGGCCGTGGCTGCCTCCTGCCATGCCCTCCCCCTGACCCCTGCTCTGGGATCCCTGTCACCGCTTGATGAAGCCCAGCCCCTGAAGCTGGAACTCCTAGATAGTGTCCCTCCTGCCCATGGCCGCTCACCCACCCCCACTGCCCACCTGCACTGTCCGCAGTTTCCTTCCAGGGAGACTTGTGTGACCCTGTCCCGTGATGAGGCCTGAGCTGAGACAGCACAGGCGCACCCCTACTGGGGCCATCAGAGTTGGCACAGGCCACTGTGTGTTAACCAGCTAGGTGTGGTGACATCCATGCTGGGTGGGCCCGGGGGATGCAGGAACCATGCCTCCATTCCTCTGCCCGCTGCAGGTCCACCGTGTCAGCACCCCCATCTCCCTTCTTGACCTGTCTCCTTACTACCCATAGGACATGTATGTACTTCCCTGGGGCCTGGCAGGGGACTGGCACACATTTGGCACAATACAAGTGCCTTAACCTGAACTGGGGTCTCAGCATCCTTGTTCCAGAGGGAGCCTGTTCCTGGGCACGAGCACTGAGCTACCTGGGCCCTGGGCACGTCACATTGGCATCACTGGTGGGTCAGTGCAATCGAGGCCATTCATTGTGGAGAGCTGTGGAGTCGAGGTTACGGAAGGACTAGAAAGAAGCATTATGGGATTTTAAAGAATAAGGGCCTCTTGTACCCAAAGGGAGTATGTTTTTGTTGGCAGGATTAAATGCTCAGATGGTGTACAAACAAGGGGGGTGAAAAAGTAGGGAGATGGGGACTGTGGGGGATACATAAGGAGAGAATCTGAACAATAAAGGAGCTTCTTCCTGCTTGAGAATCCTGTGTGTGTGTGTGTGTGTGTGTGTTTCCCTGGCTCTTTATCATCCCCAGCCCACACCTCAAGGCTGCGTTGCCCATCTGGTCTGGGGCAAGAATTCATCTATGAGTCCAAGGTACTGGCCTTGACTGCACAGCTCTGTGAATGCTCAGACCAGCCTTTCTCCTCCCCCGGCCCCAGCAACAAGCCCGGCCTTCCCCGGATCCCCTCAAAACCTGTGCTAATGTCCCCCATGCCCAGCCTATCTTCCCTGGCTAGATTCCCTGGGGGTTGGATTTAGTTTTTGGCTGTTAAGCACCCCCCATTGTGGGGTCCCCTTGGTCTGTCCCAGCCCCTGTACTTATCCAGCCCACATCGACTGTGGCCAATGCCTGGACCAGCATGCCCCAGCGGTGGCCATCAGGCAGCAGTGCATGCATGGCGTGAGGGCGGGTTGGTGCCATGTGTTCCAGGCCACCAGCTGGCCATGTTGTCTTTGCCTTCTGGTGTTAGGTACGATCGATCCCCACTTGGTGGGGCTGGTGTGAATTCACTGGGTGAAGGCACCGCTCTGTCTCTGATAACAGCTTGGAGCCACCTCTTGATGAAACGCTCTGTTCCCACTAACAGCAAATCCCTACCTATTGGACTCCTCTGTGTCTGGGAGACCAGACAGTGCTGGTTCTTGTTTTTTTTTTTTTTTAAAGATTTACTTATTTATGCACACAGAACTAGGGTACAGGCCAAAGGTACAGGGGTAGTGAGAGTATTCACCAGAGACAGAGTGGGGTACAGACAGACAGATCAACGAAGTACACTGCTAAGGGGAGCAGCGGGTGGGTCAGGAGAGGTCTGCCGTGCCATGTGGTCACCTCTGGGGCAGGGATTGAATTTGCACTGAAGCAGCTACAGCCAGCTTGCAGTGCTGTGCTTTAACCTGCTGCATCACCAGGGAGGGCCAGTTCTTGGGTTTTATATGCTGTGCCCGGCAGCTCCCCCCACTGTCTTGCTCATTGGACACCAGTTTCCTGTCAGGCCTGCCCCCCGGGGGCAGTCATCCCAACTCAAACTCAACCACAGATTGGGCCCCCTCCCAGTTCTCAGCAGCCCAACCTAGAAGAAACTGTGTCAACATTTCCCTGAAAGGCTCTTGGCTTTTGGAAGGAAAGGACGCTGCACGGAGGGCTTGGCCTGCCAGAGGGGAGCTGCTCTCTGTCCCTGGTGTGGACCCCTCTATGGGCACCCACACAGCATGGTTACTTCCAGCAGCGGGCATGTGACCAAGGTTAGCCCAGTTAAGGGGCCCTCTGGTCCACCTGGTGTCCTTTTCCCTTCGCCACTTTCAAACTTGAGACGCACATTGCCCAGAATGACTGCCCATGTTGCTTCAAGGGAAGTGCCTCTTCCCAGGCATGCAGGAGAAGGAGTTCTGGTTTACTGATCCCAAGTAGCTCCATTCCAGGGCCCTAACCATCTTCAGCTCCCCTCCGTCTTTCCTCTGGTACGCGGGGAGCAGATGAGGCAGCACGCTGTCTCTGAGGCCAGCTTCTTGTCCCACAAAGAACTGCACAGGAAAGGGCCCAGGCCTCCCCGGAACAGGCATCAGCTGGCAGCCCACACAGAGCATGAAGTCTCCACACCTCGCCCTCCTGCCCCTCCCCTCAGATGAGGACAGGAAAGTCTCAGGGCGATGTGGCGGACAGCCCAGCTGCTCCTCAGGTTAGGATGCCAAAGAACACCCTTCAATTCCAGGTTGAAAGATTTGTGTTCGGTTGAGGGGTGATTTCACTGTTTTCTCCAAGAACAAGTGGTGTGTATTTGTGTAACTAAAAGCACATCATATTGATTTTCCTAAAACAAAGGAAGAGTACTTGCTAAAGTTGAATGTGAAGTCCTTGGAAGAAGATATCAAGGTGTTGTGACTTTTGACTTTTAAACCAAACCCCTAAAAACTGGGTTCCTGCTAGGTTTTTAGGTTTTCCCTGTTTTTGTGTCTCTGATGAGAGTGACAGGCAGTGGGATCCTGCCCTTATTACATATGAGTCACCCTAAGGACTGCAGACTCAGGGTTAGGTGGATCCCTGGTGTCACCAGGGAGTCAGGAAACCTCCCATTTTCACCCCACCAGGTGGTCCCCCAGATCTGGCTTGCATGCCTCTCCTCAGGGTCCCCCTTAGACAAGCCATCACTGACCATGCACATAACATTAGGAACTTGAAAAAATGTCAAGCAACCCTCACCATTGTCCAACAAGTTAGATTGTATCTTTGTCCCCATTTTATAGATGCATCAGTCAGGTTTAGGGAGCTTAAGTCACTTGCTTGAGTCCTGAGCTCGGAACCCATGTCCCTAACCAGCACCCCTTCTCATTCACTGGAGCAAGACATGAACCCCCAGTCTCCAACCTAAGGCCAACCCTGACTGAGCTCAATTCTACCTGTACGATATGTCCTTTGGGGAATTAAAACCACATTAATAAATTTCAAAATATCACCACCTGTTTGTTTTTGATGGAACAGTTCGATTTCATCAATCCCGGCCACTCACTGCCTACAGTGGCACAATCTTTTTACACTTGTGGTCAAGTCTCTGCTAACCTGCTCCTTCAGCTTCATAAAGACACATTAAATGGTGTTGGCTCAGGCCCATCAAACCTTGTGGGATTCACATGTGTCTCTACCCCCACCATGATTCCCACATCAAAGTCATCTACAAGGCAAAAGAGGTTCAACATGATTAACATAATCTGGTTCATATGAATTGGTATTAAGGTAATTATAAAGTAATTTGATTAATTAAAGGTAAAACGTAATTAAAGTGGAAGTTCTCGTAGCAGTCCCTCACAGCTCTGCTTAGCAGAGATGATATATTGACTAGATTTCTGCTTCTACTACTAGAGTATGAAACTAAAATAAATAGTCCTCTACTTTTTTTTTTTAAGATTTATTTATTTATGCATACAGAGCTGGGGTACAGGCCAGAGGTACGGGGGGGGGGGCGGGTGAGAGGCTTCACCAGATACAGAGTGGGGAACAGAACAGGCAGATCGACGAAGTACACTTCTGAGGGGAGCAGCGGGCAGGTCAGGGGAGGTCTGCCTCGCGGTGTGGGTCAGCTCCAGGGTCTGCGGGGATCGAACTCACGCGGAAGTGGCTTTAGCTTCTTAGTGCTGCGCTTTAACCCTGCTGTGCACCACCTGAGAGGGCCAGAGTCCTCTACTTTTACTGCCAATGTGTGCTTCAGATTTCCTCCCTTCCGATCCTGTCAGTACCTTGAATCCCTTAACCCACACAGGCAGGCGCCACTGCAGTGGAAGGCAAGAGTGGGGGCGTGGGGGTGAGGGTGAGGTTCTGGGCAAAATCTTAAAGCAGATTCAGAAATCAACAGTCAATATAAATAATATTTAATGTGTCTAATTTATATGCAGTTAGCCTGATTTTGAATGTCCAGTGAAACCTAAAAGGCTTTAGGGCCTCCCAGGTGGCACAAGGGGTTAAAGCACAGCATTATGAAGCTATCAGCAGCCACTGCGGCACGAGTTCAATCCCCAGCCAAGGAGCTGACCCACATGGCTCAGCAGACCTCTCCTGTCTGGCCTGCTGCTCCCCTCAGTGGTGTGTTTCATTCAGTCCACCTGTTCTGCTCCCCTCGCGTCCACCTGAGCCCCCCTCCTCTGGGCGACACCTTAGCTCTTGTATGTATAAATAAATAAAACAAATCTTTTAAAAAAACACCCAAAAGGCTTTAAATATCTGTTTCTGAGAAGAAGTCATTATTACCAAGCCGTTATTTACTACTTGTTCCAGTTTCCATTAAATAGAGGACAATAAAATTTATTTCATAGGAAACGGTCTCTAACAAATAATTGATAGGTAATGACCACCAACTAACTTGATAAATCCCTATATATGGGGAGTAAGGGCCAGAGACTCCCAGCTGGCTGAGTTTCCAGAATTCCTTTGGACTTTCTCAGCCCTTGGGATACTTTGGAGACATATTTTCCCCAAGGCTGAAGGAGAATAATGGATTACAGTGACCCTCAAACTGGGCTGATATAACATAATCACTTGGGGAGTTTTTCAAAACCTGTGTGCCCTCGGTCACCCTCCTTCCCTCCCAGGAAACCATATTGGGCTCTTCGGGAGTGACTCAATATTATTTTGAATAGTGATTTCAATGCCCATTCAGATGGAGCCAGGGGTCCACAATATTGGAAGTATGGGCTAGACTGTGGGCCCCCAAAGCTGGTGGTCAGCCCTGAGCAAGGCCCAGCTCATGCCCAGACGCATCACCAGTGCTCCTGCAGGGCAGGGCCTCTCCATTCTCCCCAACCACTGTCTCCACCCAGCATCTTTTAGCCATCTCCCCATATCCAATCTGGAAGGAAGACACCCCATCTCCCAGCTGACCAAGCCTGTCTGAGCTTGGTCTGTGGCCCCAACCTCTCCCTCGCCCTCTCCTGACTTCTTGCTTTTACTCCTTTGAGCGTGACACTCCATGCTGTCTGACTGCCAGGTTTGGGGTCCGGGGAACCTTCTCTGGTCAGCCCCACTGCCCTGGAGCAGCCAACTGGCTTGGGAGGTGGCTCACCGTCATGGGTGGGGACTGTGACTTCTTGGTCATCATGGATACACAGTATCCAGTAAGGGGACAATGCAGAAATATTTGTTGAATGATCTGGACTTTAGAGAATAGATACCTGTCACATGGAGACTTCGGAAGGAAAGGGAAACATCTCTTTGTAGGAAAACTGTTAGGACTCTCTTTGTTACTGAAGGAGGCGAAGTGATCTCAGAGGAGCAGCGTGGTGGGCAGAGACTGAGACTATGGATTTTGTGCAAGGGGGGTGGGGAACAGGTGGGAGGTATGTGGTATGTGGGGGCTTGTGTGTAAGGATGTGTGGACAGGAGCGTGTCTTCCCATGTCTGTCTTTGTCAGACACACTATAGTGTGGATGCAGTGAATACAGCATTAGGGAACAGAGGAAACACCCAGCATGACCCATAGATGCGAACTTCTGGACAGAGCAGACTAGCTTGCAGTGACAGAAAGTCAAATGGTGGACACTCGGGGGTGTGAGTCATGGAGGGACAGGTGGAGCTGTTACAAAAAGGGCTGCAGAAGCTTACGGGGGTGACGGAGGTGTTTGTGTCTCTGATTGTGATGATGATACCCAACAAATCATACTCTTTAAATGTGTAAAGTTTAGCATATGTCAATTACATCTCATTAAAACTATAAAAAAAAAATTGATGGCAGGTGGCCAAAAAAAAAAAAAAAACAACAAGACTTCAGAAGCCAGCCTGAGTTCTAACCCTTCTTCCTACTGGGGAGGGGCTTAGGCAAGTGACTTAAGGTCTTTCTGTCTCAGTGTCTTTGCCTGTAAAATAATCGTAGGACATCATATAGTTGTGCGAATCAATAACATGGTAATGGGCATAACGATGTCATTCGCAGGCCTGTTTTGGCAAATCACCCAGGATAGCTGTTAGTATTACTTGCCATGGACATACCTGGCAAGTACCTGTAAGTTGTGTGCAGGGGTCTGTGCCTTGTGTGTCTGTGGGATCTGTGCCTCCGTGCACTGTGTATCCACGCGCCTGTGTGAATGAGGGGGGCTGGGGTGGCATGCTGGGTGTGCTGGGTGAGTTCAGGCCCCCTTTCCCCTCCTTTCACCATCTATTACAGCCTCCTCCTCTTCCTCCACCAGACAGCTTGGATATTGATTTTTTTTAACAGTTGCTAAACTGCTACATTTACTGACTCATTCAGTCTTTTATCATATCCAATAACACAGTGCATTTTGGAAATCACATCGCCCCGGTTCCTTCATGGCTTCTGCAAATCAAATTTATTTTACCATTGAAAATGTCAAAAGGATTCATCCAAAGGAACCTGGAACTTCCTGGGGTGGCAGAAACCTAAAGCTGGCTCTCAGATGCAGTGAGGGAGACTAAATCTTTCCCTTTTCCAAGAAGATTCAATTTCTGTGAATTCCCTAAGGTGGGAGGGAGTCAGAACATCATAGAAAGGAGCAGAGGCCTGGCACCTATTTGGATGGGACTCATGGAGGAGGAGGGGGCTAGCTCAGACCTTTGGGGTTGAGGAGGCATCACCTGTATGACTTCCCCAGGCCCTGTCTATGCTGCCCTGTTGGGAGCTGGGGGTGAGAGGAGACTTAGCATCCTGACCCTTGGGGAGTGAGTGAGGACCCAGACCTGTGCCCCTTAACTCTGGGGCCAGTGCTTCCTACTAGGTTTGCACACAATGACATAGCCCACGGGCCAGACAGTGGGGTCACTCTACCTGGACTTTGGGATCCCCTGGCTCTAGGATTGCCTTCAGTGTCTGCTCTGCACACCAAGCTGTGCAGTCTTGGTTAGGTCACTTGACCTCTCTGAGAGACTTGTTTGCAACATGGGGAGAAAGGCCCCTAACCTGTTGATCCCCACTTCCAGATTCTCATTTTTATATGTTAAAACTAAACTTGAATCCAGATCTGATCAGTAGATTCAGGCATCTTTATAAAACGCCCAGGTGGAGGGTCCTCCCTGGTGGTGCAGCGGGTTAAAGTGCAGCACTAAGAAGCTAAAGCCACTTTAGCACAAGTTTGATCCCTGGCCAGGGGGGTGACCACCATGGCACAGTAGACTTCTCATGACCTGCCCGCTGCTCCCCTCAGCAGTGTACTTCATCGATCTGCCTATTCTGCTCCCCACTCTCTGGTGAATCCTCTTACCTCTCCTCTCCTGCACCTCTGGCCTGTACCCTAGTTCTGATTGCACAAATAAATAAATCTTAAAATAAATAAATAAATAAATAAAAACTCCCAGGTGGAGAAGGCCACAGATCTCAGGTACCAGGGTGTCAGTTTACCAAGTTGTTGGAGGAGGGAGCTATCTGGGTAGGGAGAATTAAATTCAAAAACCTTTATTGAGCACTTACTGTGTGCCAGGGCCTGTCCCTGGGATGCAAACACAAATGGGTCCAAGCTCCTCATTTCCAAGAACTTGCTGTCTTACCAGGGTTTGGGCACAGGGCGCTGGCAGCCCAGGGACTTTACTTAGAGGGACAAGGCAATTGGGACACAGCATGGAGCAGAGACATCTGGATTCTGACTGGATCCTTCCGGGTGACTTCCTGGAGGAGGTGGATCTGAGTAGTGATGACATGTATGCAGTGTTTTGTTTTTGTTTGTTTCTTTATCAGGGAAGCTAATTTTGGACTCAGTGCCCAGGGGCTTTGCTTTTGGGATTCCAGAATTTGGGTGCTAGGCCAAGGTTGTCTATGAGACACTTACCCAAATTCTGGACTCCCAGAAGGAAAGCAAGTGTTCAGCATGAACCACATTGCTTTGCATAACCGCTTTAGGCACTGTGAGCTTCTCCATCAGGGTATGAACCCTCCTAAAATCTATGTTTTCAGACACCAGCTAAAGCCCAACGGAGAGTAGCTTTGCCACAGGAACGCATCTCAGGCCTGCTGTGTTGATGCTTCTGCACAACGGGCACCAGCTGGTGAGGTCTGCTGGGTGCCTGTGCAAAAGGTGGACTGGAGGTGGCAACAGGCCAGAGGCGAGGCCAGAGGCCAGTGAGGATGCTGGGGCAAGAGTCTTCTAGGAAGAACATGAGTCCTGACCAGGAGCAGGGGTCTTTGTTAAACTTGGGTTGCAAGTGCCCAAGTCGGAGAGGTGAGGAAGATAAAGGGGCATTTTGTGCCCAGATCCATAGATGCCTTTGTGACTAGCTCGAGGACAGAGACTCTGGCTGAACCCCTCAGGAGGCCAGACTGGGCCCCAAAACCATCAGGAAGGAAGACAGATTTCTCTCTCTAGTCTTCTCTTCTGATTCTCTCTGGGCATCCTCTTCTTCCCTGAGCTTAAGGATTGATTGACCTTGTCTTCCACTGAGCAGAAAGTCCCATCTCTCACACACTGATGTTTCCTCCGTCGCTGTGAGCAGTCCAGAGTGACACAGCCTCCCCCAACCACAGTTAAAATATCCTGGGAGAGAGAATTTAATTGGTATATCTGGCGTCAGATGTCCTCTTGCTCCGTTCAACTGTGGCGGCTGAAGGGATGACGCAGATACACGCTCGCCCCTCCCCGCAAACTGGTGCAGACGATGAGGATGAAGATGCTCTCATGGATCCTGAATCCCACCTGTGATCAATCATGTAAGACTCATCGGCTGAATCTGAATCCAGTGTGAGTAGATACGTTCTAGAAAAACTTGCTTATGTAATGATCACAAAATCAATGGTAGTTATAACTTCAAGGGTGGGTTATTGTCTCCCGTGAAATTTATCCAGCTCCTTCTGTTCTGGTTGTTCTGAAAGTGAGGTGGGAGGTCAGGAACGGATGAATCATTTTCCTCACCATGATGACCTAACTCTTAGTAACAGTGAGTTCCACTGAGGATAACAAGGCAAAGATGTGGGATGACTCACATTCACGTAATATGTCTATAGAATCACTTAGAATTTTCTGTTCACATACTCAGCTAACATTTACAGAGTTCCTTATGGGGCAGGCTTGCTCTTTTCTTTTAAAGATTTATGTATTTATGCATACATAATTGGGGTACAAGCCAGAGGTGCAGGGATGGTGAGGGGCTTCACCAGGGAAAGAGGGGGAGCAGAACAGGCAGATCGACAAAGTACACTGCTGAGGGGAGCAGTGAGTGGGTCAGGAGAGGTCTGCTGTGTCTTGTGGATCACCTCCGGGGCAGGGTTTGTACTTGCACTGAAGCGGCTGCGGCCAGCTTGCAGGGCTGCGTCTTGACCCGCTGTGCCACCAGAGAGGGCCATTGTTGCTCTTTGAAGTACACAAGAACCAGTGTACTCTCTTTGAGGAGTTTGTCTAACGACACCAATGTGTGAGTGTTGTGATGTATGATGTGGTTATCAATCAGGACGGTCAATCAGAGTTTTCTTGTTGCCAGCAACAGAAATGAACTGCGGGTAGTTTCAGAAAGGAAAAAAGAATTAGTTAGAAGGATGCAGAACAACTCACAGAGTTGAAGCATGGACATCAGCACAGGTGCTAGAGAGCTCCACGAGCCAGTGGCTCGCAGGACTCAGTGAGCAGGAGAACAAGGAGAGGTCCTCAGGCCCTGCAGTGGAAAGAGTGACCGCGTTGGCTCCATCATGGACCTAGGGAATCTTGTTGTCACTTGGTGACTTTAATGTCCTGGAAGAGGATGTCATTTGTTAAATTTGGGTTATGGGAGCATAGCATGGGCTAGGGGGGATCCTCATAAAGCCTGGGTCCTGTGACCCCAATGAGGGTGGGGTGAGTGGTCAAGACTGGTGACTGGGCCTGTATTCATTCATCTCTTCTTGTTGTTCAGCTACTTATTGAAGTTTTTGGTTGGTCATATTGTTACAGGGTAGCCCAGAGTGGACTGGGCCACCTGCCTGTCTGTGGGGCCTCACAATTCAGTTATACTGCAGGTACACACAAAAGGGTCAGAATGGGTTTACTTACAAAAAGGGGAAAGGAACAGGAAACAACCCAAGGAAAGAGAGCGGGATACAAAGTAACTGGAATACCTTACCCGGTAGAGTCCAGAAAGCTGGAGAGGGGGTGGGGCCCACAAGACTGCAGAGTTCCTTTAGGACATCCTTCCCTCATCCTGGACTCTACCTGGTAAGGTATTCCAGTAAGTTTGTAACTGGATACACTTCCCAGTATTTCTTGCAGATAGGCATGGCCATGTGATAAGTTCTGGCCAAAGTAACTGAGGTGACAGTGGCAGTGGCATTTCCCAGACATTCTCTTTCAGAGAGGGTGGCACCCTTTGCCCCCCTCCCTTGTCCTCTCCAGCTCTTGCCTTCAGCATTAACTCTGAGATAAGAGCTGGAGCTCTTACCACCATCTTGCACCAATGGTAGGATGTCTGCTTTCTCGGGATGACACGAGAGAAAGCTGGAGCAGTCAGGATTCCAGAAGAGCTGACTTCTGAGCCCTGGGCTTTCGTGTGAGGGATAAATAAGTTTCTATTCTATTGAAATCGTGGTTATTTGGGGACTCTGCAACTTGCAGCTAAATCAAATCTCAAATGATACAGCAGTCAAAATAACAGGTGAGCATAACAAGAGGTCATTCAATTTGCTATAGGGAGAGAAGAGATATGACAAAATCTATCTGGAAGGTCAGGGAAGGCTGGCAGAGGTGACATCTGAGCAAGGCCCTAGAGGAGCTGGGACTTCCCCACTGCGAGAACAGAATGGTGAATGCTGCCCATTTTCCTTCCTCCCTGGAATCCTGCCTAGGGGTTTGGAATCATTTACATCTGCTTCTATGACATGTCCTATGGAGACCAGGAATGACAACCACGTGGGAAACCAGACAACTTCCTGAAAATAAAGAGTGGTTGTGGCTTGGTAACATTTCGATAGTTGTGGGAAGAAACCAATTTTTGCCTGTCTTACTCACAAGTCTGAGAGAGACGTTGCCCTGGCAGGACTGAGTGTATGCTTGTGTTTGTGCATCTACGCTCCACTTTGAGGGGTGCGTGTGTATGTGTGTGTGTCATTAAAAAGCTCTCTGAAAATCAATCTTCCATCTGATCTTTTTTGTTCAGATTGATATTTTTGCTGTCAGCTAATTTAATTTCTTTTGGGTGAGGAAATTCTATACTTATTGGTATTTTCTGACAGTAAAAGAGACCCATGCGGGCTGGCGCCCATGACCCACACACAGCTCAGTCCCTGGAGACTCACAGCACTGAAGCT
Source organism: Condylura cristata (assembly GCF_000260355.1). Classification (NCBI taxonomy): domain Eukaryota; kingdom Metazoa; phylum Chordata; class Mammalia; order Eulipotyphla; family Talpidae; genus Condylura; species Condylura cristata. The sequence continues at coordinate 30,818,579 of NW_004567118.1, read as the reverse complement.
ACTCATCAGGGGCGCTCCTCTGGCAGGCCATGCAGCTCTGTGCGTGCCCATTGCTCTGGAGTCCTGTCCTGGTCCCCTCCAGTGTCCTCCAGAAAGAGGGAGGATCTGGTCTGAGAACCTTCCACTGACCACACCCTATGCTCGGGGCAGTCCAGGCCATCGGCAGATTCCCGTGAACATATTGTAACTTTGGCCCAATGTTCTGTCTCCTTGGGTGAAGGGAATGACTGAGATGAGCCCTGCCTGGGGAGGCCTCCTTTGCTTAGGCAGAAACGGGGAGCACACGAAGCTTTCTTGACATGAAAGGAGACTTAAAGCCTTGGAGTAGCTGCTAGGAGGACCCCCCAGCAGGCCTGGCAGGAGAGGGGCTCAGAGGAGGAAAGTCAGGAACGAGTTCCCACATCCTCTAGGCCTCCACATCCAATCCACGGGCCCATGTTGTGAATTCACTTAATTCAGTCAGCATGTGATCATTCTCCCACTGCAGTCAGATCAGGGTCAAGGCCCACCACCCCATGCTATGCCAAGCAGAGACCACTAGAGACACCCTGTAGCTCATCCAAGTGGGTTTATTCACTTGTTGCCAAAAAGAAGACCCCCCCCCCCATTGCAGGGGACTGTGAGACACCCCATTAATAGGCTCCTAGAAAGGACTTCAGGATTTGAATTTGTGTTTGGAAATTTGGGGCAGGAATCAAGGAAGTGGAACTTTACGTCTGGGTTGGGTGCATTCAGGCAGCAAAGGTAATTCTCTGACCTGTGTCTTAGCAATTCTTTTCTATGAGGTGAGGAGAACCGAGAGGCTAAGGCTGTGACTCACCAAGGAGCAGCAGGCACTTACATTGGCTAGAATTGGGGGAGCTTGGTGATTTCCATGCTTTGGATAATGTTTTTGTTTAGTCTGTTCAAATATAATGATGAGATGTTTTGTTTTTGTCTTAGTGTTACAAAGTGTCCTTGGCTAACACTGACATCCTGTGAAAATGTTTATATGGAATAGGAAGATGCCTCAGCTTAGCCCAGAACTCTAGGGGGTGCTGATTGGGGTTTGTTTCATCTCTGAACCTCCGCTGAAATGGAGACAGACCTGTCACTAGGGTGGTGACATGCTAGTACACAGATCAGCTGGGCAAGCCAGAGAAGCTTGATTTTTCTATAATTCAACCTAATTTTTTTTTAACTTTAATGAAAAGGGACTTTAATGCAGTGAATATACAATATGGAACACAAAGAATATAACTTCTAAATCAAACACCTGAAGTTACCTATCCACTCGTGGGCAAAAGTCCACCCAAAAGGGATTGGCCCAAAGCAAGGCCTGAAAGCTGCCGCAAGACTAAAGCACCTTCTGGCCGGGACCCATGGAAAAGGGTCAGAAATGGCCAGACAAATATTGGAGGAAAAGAGCAACATCAAAATCAATATAAGCACTGCCATAGTCACCTCCCTACCGGTATCTCACCCACATCTGCCTTGACCAGTCCAGGGTCAGGAAACAAGCACGGTGTCTTCATCACATGCTTGCTGCTCCACGTGGCATCGTCAGGTCTCCTTCTCTCCATCCTGCTTCCTTCTCAACCTAATTTTTATTTCACTTTTCCATTTGGCTGGGTAGTGAGATCTTGGTCAATTTCTTCCAGACTTTCTCCAAGGGCTACATTTCTGTGTTCAGGGGGGCTGAATTATGGATGGATGAAATATGGAAGGGTAATAATTTACCAGGAAAGTTCTAGGCAAGTTCTAGGCAATCTGGTGGGTAAGAAACAGAGGGCGGTCAGCTCGAGCTTGTAAAGGAACACGAAATTCTTGTCTCTGGTGAATGGAAGGATGTACTGACAGAGTAATGCCAGATGTTACTAAAATAACCCCAAATGCACGTGTGCCAGCTGATAACCTAAAGCTAAAGAAGTTAAAGATGAAATGTATAATCTCCAATCTAGAAGAGGAGAAATATCTGAAGAAACGATGAAAAACTTATTCAAGCCAATGAAAACTGGGGAAGGGAAATAAAGAAAAAAGAGAACTCCAATTCTAAGAATGTTTTGTGCATTGAGAACAGTCTTGCCAGTGAGTGGAAGGTTGAGCTGTGGGTACAATGCATGTGAGGAAATGTTTAAGAACAGTCGTGTAAAGATATTTACAAGAAGAAAGGAGAGGTAGGCAGCCAGAATAGTAGAAAATAGCAGAAGTATGTTATCAATCAATAAATGCAAGTATATTAAACTTACAGATTATAAGTGGTTCTAAAATTAGGTTTAAGGAGCCAGTTATGTGCAATAGCAGAGCAAACCAGCTAAAATACAAAGGTACAGAGTATTAAAAAACAAAGAGCTAAAACAATTAAAGGGTTCAAAAGAAATTACTGTAAAAAAATGGAACTTCAGATGAAGGGTACTAATTGTATCAATTACAGGTATTTTTTAAAAAGATTTATTTATTTATTCACATAGAACTGGGGTACAGGCCAGAGATGGGGAGGGTGAGAGGCTTCACCAGAGACAGAGTGGGGAACAGAACAGGCAGATCAACGAAGTACACTGCTGAGGGGAGCAGCGGGCGGGCCAGGAGAGGTCTGCCACGCCATGTGGTCACCTCCGGGGCAGGCGGGGATTGAACTCATGCGGAAGTGGCTTCAGCTTCTTAGTGCTGTGCTTTAACCCGCTGCGCCACCAGGGAGGGCCATAATTACAGGTATTTTTTTTTTCTTTCTCTATGTAGTGAGTCCAACACTACATAAAGCAAAATCTGAAATAATTACAGGAAAAAGTTGGCAAGTCAACAGTGTATAAATTTAACACATCTTTTCCAGACGCTGATAAATTAAAAATCATGTATGATCAAATATATTTTAACTCCCAAAATGTATTAGTCTACAAAAGAAATTTCGGTAAGTTCCAAAGACTTTTCTTTTCCAATATGTTCTCCATTTAGCATGCAACAAAATCAGCAAACAACAACAAAGAGATGGTTTAAGTATATGTTTGGAAACTACACAATTCTAAATTATCCATGGACTGAAAAAGAAAGTCATAACAGACATTAACAAAGCTTGTCTGATACTTTCACTGACTCTCAGAGGGGTAATTTATAGACTTGAATGCATTTGTCAGGAAATTAGCACATCTGCCAATAACCCAAGAATCTAGAAAAAGAATGAGAGACCAGAAGAAGGAAATAAGGAAGGTAATGATAGAAATGAAAAAACAATAAAGCAAATAATAGAGCATCCACAAAAATAAAAGACATCAACAAAACTAAAAGTGAGTTTCTTGGAAAGTTCAAGACTTTAACCAGTCTCAGTAACACAGTCTCAGAAAAAGAGACTGCACAAATGAACAATATTCAGATTAAAAAGAGAAAATATACATAGATTTTTTTTTCTTTACCATCAACATCCATGGGCCCATCCAGGTAAAATTCTGGACAGTGCTTCTGTGAGATCATTTCTACTCACAGAACAGGCCACAGAAGCTGGCATAGGACACACTCTCCACAGGTCCCAGGGCCCAGGACAGAACATTCCCTCTGGGCAGGGAATAGCTGACTTAGAGACTTGAGCTAACACTCGGGAGCAGAGCATTTCATGATGCTAGGACTCCATTATGCCAAATGGAATTCAACCAAGCGCTACTTGTTCTGATTTGATTCAGCCCGAGGGGGTTCACTGGAGAAGGACTGGTCAGCCATCAGAGATAGAACTGTGTACTAGGGCCCTGAAAAGGGAGATGGAGGTGAAGAAGGTGGAGAGGAGAATCCACTGGACAGAGCAGCATCTGCCCAGGCAGACAGGCCAGCGTGGGGGCTCTTGGTGGATGTTAGCTGTGCCAGTTAGAGCAAGTCCCTTAATGATTCTGAACTCAGGTGACCTCCTCCTAAAGCCGAGGATGATCAGAATCTCCCTCGTGGAACTACACAGAAGAAATAAGACACTGGACGTGGATCTCCAGGTCCAGCTCTGGAAGAGGGCAGGCAGATGAGGTGGGTGTGGGGTGAGGATGGCCACGGCTCCTGTGTGCAGGAGCGCCATTGTGAGTGGGGATGAGAAAAGGCAGGCTGCCATGGGACTACCAAGAGGCGGTCGATGCCCTTTCAAGCGTGGACTTCATCCAGACACGCGTGGAGCCGTCCAAAGCAGAGCCTGGCGAGAGGGAGAGGTGTGAGAGGTCGGCCACAGACGACGAAAGTTTGCCCCAGCAGAGCGAACACTCGTGGATCCTGATTGCCCAATAGCGTGACTCTTTCCACCACCTACATCGCCCCTTTTTGGATATTTTAATCTCCTTGGGTTTCCCTCGCTCTGCAGCCTTAGCGCTCAGAGCTGCGCATGCGCACACGAGTGGCCCAGTGCCGGAAGCCCTGGCACCGCAGAGAGCGGCTGTACACCAAGTCGCTCCACGGTGGTGTTTGTGAGCATCCATTTCTTAACGAAGCTTGGTGGGAAAGCATGTATCTAATTAGCTAATTAGTAAAGAGCTCTCCCCGCTAGGATGGTGGGTGGGGTGGGGCAGCCGCGTACACTGGAGTTGGCTGGCCTTGCTGCTTAAAAAGCTTCAGAGGCTACAGCTGCTGTGTCTGATTTCCCTATCACTCTGCTTCCTGAACACATCGGCCCCCTCAGAGCATGCGGACGACTTCGCTCCTGATGAGTCTTAATAAAATGTGCTACAGGAAGTCAATATCCTGTCAAGTGAGACCTGCCTGCTTCCTCCTGAGCGAGTAACTATTTCTCAGAAAAGATAATTCTTAGAAAAAGCGAGGAGTTGGCTGATGAGTCAGTGTTGCTAAGCCAACAGGCACGCTCATCCCTCTGGTCCATGTTCTGCACTGTGGTGATCTCCATTCTCATACCTGGAGCCTCTCCCACACACTCACACGTGTCCCTGTTCATGTACCCCTGGGAGGTAGAGGCTGAGCTAATTCAGCAATTTCTAGGTCCAAGTCCAATGGGCATGAATAACTCGCTGATGGATAAGATGTATTCTTAGCATGCAAGATGCTGGTGGAGAAGGTAGTAGAATTGTGCTCTGTTTGGGGCTGCATGGAAGACAGTGGGAGCCGTGGATATGAAGGAGCTGGAATTCTCTAGCAGAATTTGCTAAAAATCTCACTGGAAAGGCAACATGTGAACACAGGCTTATAGGAAGACTGCCAGTTTTCCAAATGCGAGTGATGGGTGAGAATATCCCAGACAGGGACCCTCCCTGGTGGCGCAGCTGGTTAAAGCACAGCACTAAGAAGCTTAAGCCACTTCAGCATGAGTTTGATTCCCGCCTGCCCTGAAGGTGACCCACATGGTGTGGCAGACCTCTCCTGTCCCGCCTGCTGCTCCCCTCAGCAGTATACTTTATCAGTCAGCCTGTTCTGCTCCCCACTCTGTCTCTGGTGAAGACTCTCACTGCCCCGCCCCTGAGCCTCTGGCCTGTACCCCAGTTCTGTATGCATAAATAAATAAATCTTTAAAAAAGAGAGAGAGAATATCTCAGACAGAAGGAGCAACATGATCAGAGCAGAAGTCAAAGGAACCCTGTGTAGCTGGAAATTTTTTTTAATTATTTTTTTTTCAAAGATTTATTTATTTGTGCATACAGAACTAGGGTACAGACCAGAGGCTCAGGGGCGGTGAGAGGCTTCACCAGAGACAGAGTGGGGAACAGAACAGGCAGGTTGACGAAGTACACTGCTGAGGGGAGCAGTGGGCAGGTCAAGAGAGGTCTGCTGTGCCATGTGGTCACATCCCCGGAGCCTGCGGGGATCGAATTCATGCAGAATCGGCTTTTAGTTTCTCAATGCTGTGCTTTAACCTGCTGCTCCACCAGGGAGGGCCGTAGCTGGAAAATTTTAAGGCAGAGGACGGAAAATCCCCCTGGTTCCTCTGAGTCTCTCAGGAAGCCTGCTCACTGGCTAACAGGGGAGGCACCGGGGACAGCATCTTGGAGACTTGTTGGAGATTGTTGGTAGAAAGAGTCATCGTCACAGCCTCCACCAGCTGCTTGTCACCATTGTCTCATCATTGTAATTCTGGAAGGAGCCATTTTCTCCCTTTCCCTCGACACGTCAGGCCTCCTAGAAGTATGTGCATGCAGTTTTTGCCTTTGCCTTCACCCAAGGGAGAAACGTCTATAGGTTAAAAGGTAGACCATGGGTAGCTCAGTCTCTCTGGATCATACTCTCCCAGGCTTAACAGTGGCCACAAGTTGTTTTATTCCTGTCCCCTATGGAATAAGCTTACCAGGGAATCCATGGGTGGGTATCATTCATTTGAGAAGAAAAACTGGTTTTGTTCACAAGTTTCATCAGGTCAGAATAAGTGATGTTTTGTTATTTACTGCCTGTATCTGTTTCCCAGTGACTTCCCAGTGACTTCAAGAAGAGTACAGTCATTATTTATTGCCATATAATACTGCAAACAATTATTACGAATCCTCAGGAGTCTACACGATCACATTTATTGCTTGTGTGTGGGATCAGTAGGCTCTGCTGACCTTGGCTGGGCTATTGGTCAATTCATTTATTTTTCAAGTATTTATTTTTTTATGCATACAGAACTGGGGTACAGACCAGAGGTGCAGGGGAGGTGAGAAGATTCACCAATGACAGAGTGGGGTACAGAACAGGCAGACTGACGAAGTACACTGCTGAGGGGAGCAGCGGGCGGGTCAGAAGAGGTCTGTTGTCATGTGAGTCACCTCCCTGGCTCAAAATTGAACTTGTGCTGAAGTGGCTGTGGCTAGCTTCACAGTGCTGCCTTTAATTCGTTGCACCACAGGGAGGGCCCTAAAAGGGCCTTGACTGGGGCAATGAGGATTCCTTGGTTCTCCTTCTTCTTCTTCTTCTTTTTTTTTTTTTTTTAAAGATTTACTTATTCATATAGAACAGGGAGTACAGGCAGGTGAGAGGATTCACCAGAGACAGAGCGGAACAGGCCGACTGATGATGTACACTGCTGAGGGGAGCAGCAGGTGGGCCAGGAGAGGTCTGCCGCGCCATGTGGGTCAGCTCCGGGGCCAGGGATCGAACTGGCACTGAAGTGGCTGCGGCTGGCTTGCAGTGTGGCTTGCTGTGTTTTAACCCGCTGTGATACCAGGGAGGGCCCGGTTCTCCTTTTGCTTTCCATCCTCTGTAGATGCTCTCAAGTGTGTTTGCACAGTCCTGGAGAAGGAGCAAAAGAGGACGCAGAAGCCGACAAGACCTCTGCAGACTTGATTGGGAACAGCTACCTCGTCTGTGCTGCATACTGGTCAGCATGGCATGTCCTTTCTAGAGGCAGTGGGGGCAAGTGACTCCCCCTCTTCGTGGAAAGGAACTGCGGAAAGCATGCCTGCGGAGGGGTTACGAACCGGAAGGATGGGCATTATCATGGTCACCATCATCGTGAACTGTCACCATCTCTGTCCCGCTTCCGGTAGCCACGTGGCATTCACCCAACAATATGCCCAGTTATTCCTCACGGGTGTATGTGACTGTCTCCCCAGCTCTAAACCCCGAAGCTAATAACAAGCTTGAATCATTTCCTTTCGAGAGAGAGAGGAAGGAAAGAGGTGAGTTTTACTTTCTGTGTGAGGAAACTGGAGTCTGGCTCCCCAGACTCAGCTTGTCTGACCAAGGTCGCATAGCTGGGATCTAGGGAGAGCCAGCCCCTCTTCCCCACCCCATTACTGGGTGACAGATGTGCGCCTCCACCAGCATCAGCAAAATGGTTGATTTGTCTTTTGCTTCTTCCCCATCTGCAGAGCCAAAGGCTTCCTAACACAGTCTCCGCCTGGATCTGCGCTGCTCAGCTCCTTTGGATCTTGAGGCTGCCTGCCTCACCCCTGAAGCTTAATTAAAATGAAGATGAAGTGCTCTCCGTGACGGGTCACGCTCCGTGGCAGTCACTGTGCCAAGGACCCCAGCGGGGCCTCTGATGTGGAGAATTCCTCTCCAGCTTCTGTTCCAGCCACAGCTTCCTCCGGGAGTCTCATTATAATTCCTCTGGTAATTAAAACAACAGATGTTATAATTAAAAGGCTTCTCATTAAATCACAAATAACTGAAGCTTGAGGTGGGTCCTCAGTGCACAGTGCCATCAAGTCACCTTTGGAAGGAATGAAAAGCACGCGGAAGAGGCGGTCTCTGGGCTCTGAGCTTCAAAGAGTTGCCAGGCGGGCGGGGTCTGTGCGGTGCGGTGATGCCTGGGAAAGCCATGGAGGGTCTCTGGGCCTGCCAGAGGGACCGTGTTATGGGGCAGTGGGGTGGCCCTGAGGGACTCCCTGGGGCTGAATGGAGGAAACAGTCCCTTTGGAAGAGTGGGGGGGACATGTGGGGACCCCTAGTCTGGCTCCCTCTTCTGTGCCAGGGCAGGCCTAGAAGTGGCTCCCGTGAATACTGAGTCACTGGGCACACAGTAGGGGAAAGTGGCCAAGAGTGTCAGGACACTGGGCTCTCATCCTGGGCCACTTGCTTCTGTGCTGTCCCTAAACAGGCCTGGGTCTGGCCCAAAGCTCTGCGAGATCTTTGCCTGAAAGTGGGCGGACGGACCCCAAGCCTGAGCTGCCGGGGTGTGGGTGTTTGCACGAGCTCTGGCTCGTGACCAGGAGTGTGAAGCACTGCACTGTGTCTCTGTAAGGCCCTCATGACCAGGGGCTCACACTCCCTGAGATCCACCCTGGCTGAGGGCTGACTTCCCGCTCCTGCTCCCTCCTTGCAGGGCTGGGGGGGGGGGAGGAGCCCCTAGAAAGGTTTCTCAGGGTTGTTTTTGTGAGGAGAGTGTTAGAGCTGCAGCCACCCTCCACAAAGGGGCAGTGCCTATTTCCAACCCCTCTTAGCGCCCCAGCTGGCTGGTGTTGCTGAATTGAAGGGAGTGCTGAGAGCTCAGAGCTGTAGAAAGGGTTTCCCTGGCCTTTCACTGTGGTAGCCGCAGGCAGGGCTGGGCTGCTGTCCAAGTCTCTCCTTTTCCCGGCCTTCACTCCTCAGCTATGAACTCAAGACAATTATAACCCTTGAACCAGTTGTCTTGAGCATTAAATGATGAAATGGCGAAAGCAATGTTCCTGCAGTGCTTACATGCCAGGAACTTTCTGGAACTTCATCTATGTTGGTTTATTCAGTGGTCTCCCTGGTGCAGGTGAGTAGGCCTGGGTGGTGCATCTGGTCAGGTGAGCGGTGGCCTGGCGGGATTCTGCAGGTGTGTGCGCTGTGATTTAGTGGACGGCCCACACCCTGCTCTCCCAGACACCGCCCAGGGCCATCTTTGCCTTCTTGATCATCTCTGAGGCCACGTGCCCCAGGCAGGTGGGTGCAGAGGGGGCCAATCTTCCTCCTCATGGACCAGGACCAGGGTGTCTATCCCACGTCAGCTGGGGTGGGGTCAGTACTTAGAACAGTCAATAAATACTGTTTGGTGGGTTGGTGTTGGATGGCTAGGGGCAAGGAGGGAAGAATGGGCGGGTGAGCAGGGCACTGGTGGGCCCTAGAGCTACCATTTACCGAGCCTCTACTTGTGCTGAAGAGCACAGGCTTCTCATATATTTCCTACAGCAGCCTTGCAAGGCTGGCTTCATCTTGCAAATAAGTAACTTGGCTATGTGCACACCTGGAAGATAACAAGCAACTGAATCCTCTGATAAGCATCTTCAACTTTGTGTCCTGTCCACTATGGCCTTCAGGACCAGGCAGAAAATCAGCTCACCAGCCCTGTTTAGATGGGGATTCTGGCCTCCTCTGTGTGCTCCTACAAGGCAGCCAGCCATGACCCACAAGCCCTCCATACCAGACCCTTGCTGAGTGCTGTGAACCCAGAGAGGCCTGTGATAGCATCTCTGCCTGGGAAGAGTCTGCACCTGGTGTTGAGAGATACTGGTCACAGGTGGGGAGTTCTAAGTTTGAGGGCAAGTCAGGGGCCAGAGAAGCCCAAAGAAGCGACAGTGATTCCACCTAGTGCCTCTAATATGGCACCCCCACCTGGCACTGGTCATTTGAATTGGGGTTTGAAGACCAGGTAGGAGTCAAAGAGATAAAAGAAAGAAGGGAAAGGGACATTTAAGTAGCAGAATGGTCATTTGCAATCAAAGAGGAAAATCTAATGCTTTGGCTATTTGCTGGTGGCAGTGATGGGGGAGGTGGGAGGGGAAATTGAAGGGTTTGAATGTCAGGTCAGGAAGTTGGGCACCAGCGTAAGTCTGGGTCTGGGTGTGTGTAGTAAGCCAGCTCAGTCAGCTGAAAGATAGCAGATGGGATGACCAGCAACCAAAGACTGGGTTTTGCATCTGGGAGATTCTAGGTATTCATATAAAATTAGGCCAGGAGACTATGTCCAGTTTCCCAGTTGCATTAATTGTGAGCCTGAGGCCCAGAGAGGGGTAGCAACTGATTCAAGGTCACACAGCAAGTTAACAGCCAACCAGGACTTGAAATAGTAGTTTGGGGAGAGTTGGGCATTCTTTCCCTTTGTGTTTTATGACTCCTGGGTGGTGAGCAGAAACCAAGTCAGTGACTTCAAGAATTGTGAAATCCCAGCACGACCGCAGGTTTGTGTAAAATGATGCTCCTTTGTGTAAAATGATGCTCCTAATAAATTTTCTCACCCTGAGGACAATGAGGTACAAAAGGAGGGGGTGAGTGCTTGACAAGGGCTCTGATTAAAGTCAAACCCAGAGGTTTTTTTCAACAATAAAGGCTTCTTGTGCCATAGAGAAAAAATGACGCAAAAGATGTCAGCTCTAAGCCAGTCTGGGAGAGAAGCGGGGCTCTGAGTCAGAGGCTGGGCTGGGGGTGGGGCGCAAGCCTGTGGCTGCAGGTCTTGCCAGCCTCAGAAGGAGGGGTCTGGCATTGCACCCTGGATGCCCCCACCCTGGGCCTTTACCATTTGCCTTCGCACCCCTGGCTTCCTGTATGACAGGGTGGGTGAGGAATATTTTGCCATATAAATCTGTGAACAAGTAACTCAGTGAATTCCTCTGTAGTGCTGGGTCTTCAGTTCTTTTTATTTTCGTCTGGCTTCAACATTGTGCCATTTAAAAATAAATAGCTTAAACTTATGTAAATCTAGAAATTATTTGCACATAAAACCAGAGAGGCCTGTACAGGGACATAGGCTGCAAGATGGTTTATTACTGTTAAGAGCTGGAAATAATCTAAATGTCTGCAAATAGAAGAATTGTTAAAGAAACCATGATTTATTTACCATATTACTAACACAGAAAACTCTCCAAGATGTAAGTTTGAGGAATAAAAAGAAGATATAAATAGCAGAAAATTATGTACAAGATGCTATAATTTCAATGTTAAAAGAAGAGCAAACGATAACCTGTTTTACATGAGTTACAGGCATGTAAATATGTATGTATACACCTGCATAGAGTTCTGGAAGAATCTCTACCAACTGATAGTAGCTCTCATGTCTGAGCAGCGATTACAGAGGTGGTCTTGGGGGACTCTAGTTTCATCTGCAATGATTACTACATCTTGGGTTACTACATCTATAATTATACATGCATACATTTGGGTTACTACATCTATAATTATACATACATACTTTTTTTTAATTATTATAAGTCAATAAGTGATAATTTCCCAACTTAAAAAGATCAAATAAGTAACTTAAAATGATATAAGTCTATATCATAGATTTATATAACTCTATATTAAAAAATTTACAGTTTGAAACCTAAATACCCTTCCCTTAAACTTTCTTTCAGTCACTGGTCTTATGTATCATATCACTTCTGCCCTGAATACTTCTTGGGTTGTGCCAGCCTGAATTCCTGTCCCCAGAAGAGCCCCACTCTTTGACTCTCTCCCCCAAATTGGATCCTCTTCAGCTGGTTGTCTCCCCTGGATAACCCCCCGCTCCTACCTTGCCCCTAAAAGAGCAGAGTTAAGAAATAGACATGACCCACAGCCCAGATTCCCATAGACTGAGGACGCTCCTGAGGTGCAGCTTAGGATAGAGGTAGGCTGAGGCTCCTGTTGTCCCTCATGTAAGGGTGGGGGCCCCAACTCCCTGGATTCCTTTTCGTGTATGCACAGCCTCTCCTTATACTCACCCACTGCTCACGGCCTTCCTTGTTTGGTTCGTGCTTCTTCAGTGCAAGCCTTATGCTCAAGTTTGAGCAGGAGTTCAGAAGAGTCTCTGGGCAAATCCCCCTTCCTCCTGCTTCTTCTTGAGTATAGCCACACACACGGTGCTCAGGAGAAACTGGTCCTTTCCTCCATGGGCCTCAGTTTCTCCAACTGTCAAATGAAGGGCAGGTTCTTCCCACCTTCAAGTTTGTCTACAGAGTCAATGGATAGGAGATTTGCCTAGATGACAGATTAGTCTAGAAGAGACATCTGCCAAGGATTCATAGGGGGCCCAATGAAGGTCACCGTGAGAGTGTTGTGTCCACTAGGCCTAAAAGCACTAGTGTGGAGGGACCTTTACAAGGCCCTCGTCCTGGCAGGGAGGGGCCCAGTGGGTGTGGGCCCAGACACAGACAGTTCTGCACAGACAGTTCCCCTCCCTGGACCTTAGTTTGTCTATCTGTACAGTAGAAAGAAAGTCCTCCAGACTGTTGTGAAGATAGAATGAGTGCACGAGACAGTGCCATTCTCTTTGTGTTTTATTATACCGATGATTAGTATTCTAATAACACAAATCATATATAAACACAATGTTGTATAAACATTCAAGCAATGTCGTGTTGATGCAAGTGAAGCTTCACCATCTCCTATACCAGAACAAGGCTCACACAGGAGTCAACCACCATTAGCACTTCATGCCTGCTTGTTGATGTCTTTAGACGTGTGGTTGTGTAGGCACCTATGGAATTAGAGAGCATTCTTTCGTGCTTGGCTTTTTAACATTATGAGCTTATTCTAGCTGAGTCTTCTGCTCAGAGTCCCGGGAATCTGCAGTCAAGGTGTCCATAGGACCATGCTCTCACTCGGAGGTTCAAATGGAAAAGAACCCTAGCTCAGTCCCAGCCAGCTCTCCCCTGCAACTGGTGACTGAGAGTCCTGGTTCCTTGCTGACCTGGAGACCCTTCTCCGGGCTACAGGCCACCCTGGCTTCCCTGCCACATGGCTCTTCCTCTCTGTAGGCAGGAAGGTGTACTACAGAGAGCCACTCTTTCCCGTCTGCTGAGACAAACCTTATACAACAGGGTGTGACGGAAGCCCCTTTGCCCTGCCATGTGTCATCGCCTTGAAGTGAGGCACAGGTCCCACCATGCTCAAGGGGCTCATGCAAGAGTAGATGCCCTGGGGCCCCTTTAAGGTGGGTGTGTCTGTCTTAGGGGGACACATCTCCTCCCGGACCTTAGAGGACACTGCAGGCTCCCCAGCATTGCACTCTCGCCGTGTGCACCCCTGCACGCTGCCCGAGTCTTTATTAGGCTGCCCCAGTGTGCATGGGGCCGCTGTTCTTATGCCTGGAGCTCACACACCAGCAGCCGGGGTAGTTGAAGGAGCTGGGTGGGCACAACAGGGCGTGTGTCTGTGCTTGCGCTTGGCTGCTTGTTTCTCTGTGGAACGATTGTCCAACTTTATTTGTGTTTCTATACACCTTCACCTCTCCACCAGTTTCCAAAGGAAAGGTGGTCCTCTCCTCTTCCTGACCACTTTCCTCCCCGGGGTTCCAGCAGAAGACACTGGGAGCATTTGGTGGGTGTCCTGGGGCAGAGGACCCAGACCAGTCTGACTTCTTTCCTTCCCCTGCCCCTCTTCCTTAGAGCTCAGCCTGCTTGCAGAGAACTGTGCTGGGCTGTAGCTTTGTGCTCTGAGTTCCCACAAGAAGACCCCACCGCGGGAGCTTGGCCTTGCCCAGCCTGGGTGCCTGAGGCTACTTCCTCCAACCAGCATGGACATGCTGGAGCTGGTATGTCAGGGCTCATCTGCAAGGCTTCGTGTCTCTCTGTTGGTTCATCACACACCAATACTAGTTACAGAAGTTCAAAGGAAGTAAGATTTGCCATTTTGCCAAACAAAATGGCAAGCACCAAAGATACTCAGTGCTGGTATGCCTCGCTGAGACGGACATCATTTCTGTTAGGTGTATAAACTGGCACAAATGTTCTGGAATATGATTCAGAAACGAGACTCAGAAGCCTTCCGATGTGCATCATCAGTAATTTACTTCAGGGTTTGGATAAGACAGTAACTGAAAACCAAACAACACTTCGTTCCAATTCTAGAATTAAGCCAAATTCCAGAGTGGAAATTAAAAGCAACTATTGAGGAGACCCTAAAGAGGGAAAGGTGAAGTCCATGATGGCTCCACCAGTCCGTGAAATACAAGGTAGCCACATGATTTCCAACAAGCCTTTTGTGATGGCAGAAAATGATAACGCCGTCACGTGCAGCGAGACAAGAAGTCTTGAGCTTGTGGTGCTGTGAAAATGTGGAGAAGAGGGTGGGCTGCCTGTGTGTGCTGATTAAGAGCCCTTCTTTATCTTTTCCTGTGTTTTCCATTGTAGGCATGTAAAGTCTACCCTCCCTCCTTTAGCCCATAGCTTCACATGAAGGAAGAGGCTCCCCACCCTGTCCTTCCCTTTTGGGGTTTTTTGATGTCACCCAAGTGTCTGCTTTTTCCAGAGGATAGCGTGCGAGGCAAGATGTTTCTGCAGGAGTATCCTTCCTTACACTTTTCAAAACAGGATGCGGACTCCCTGGCGGTCCTGGGGACTATGTCCTGGGCTGAGGAAACACCTTCTGAATGTTTTTTCCCTGATATCTCATCAGTGGCTTCTCCCCAAGAATTCTCACCAAGTTGTTTGAAGCAACATTCTCTGCTCCCTGAAAGGACTTTGGAAGGGCCGTGTTCCCTTGCATGGACATTGAGCTCTTGACCCCAGGGGTTCCAGTGCAGAAGACGTGATTTAACTGCTTCTGGAACACGCATGCACAAGACTTGTCCCTGCCCTTGATGAATATGCAAGCTTGTGTAGGCATGCTGCCTTTTGGCCCTTGTCATTAAGGATGTGGCCCTGGTATTTTCTGGCTGTTTGCTTTAGAGGAATAACAGGAAGGTGCCTTGAAAGAAGTTGAAAGGGAGGGTCACTGCAAGCAGCAGAAAATATAAGACACAGAGATGCTGGGGAGCAGCGGTACTGCCAGAGAAAGAACACCCTGATTCTGATCACCTCACCAGCAATTCCAGTCTCTGGGTCCTGTGCTGGCTGGTCTCAGGAGGCCTGCACAGCCGTGGTGGAGGGAGAATACTGGGGAAGGATCCAGGCAACTGTGGGCAGCCCTGCCTTACCAGGCTCGTTATAGTGCCATTTTCAGAAGAAAAGAACCACATCACCTCCTGCGTTAGAAAGTAACTGACTTCCCACAGAGCCCTAAAGTGAAATAGATAACTGTCTGGGTCTGGGAGGGCAGGGGGACAGTTAGACTACACAGGATGCTAATTCATCCTGGGGGAGTGGAAATGAAAGCATGGGGAGAGGTGTGTGGACCTGACTGCCCCAAAGGTGAGAGGGGGTTGCCAAACCATCACATTAAGTGACACCCTTTGGAGCCTGGGCACATAGACCATGGGCCATGTTAGCTGCCAGTAGAGGCCTGAGGTCAGCTTTTGCCTCAGGCCAAGCCAGGGTTGTGTCCATGAACAGGGTGATGGCTTAATTCAAAGCCAAGATGACATGTGGTCAGTGGCCAGTGTCTCGTATGGGGTCGACGTCAGGGTCCACTCTGAGGCCAGGCAGGGAGGGGTCAGCACTTTGAGTGTCACTTTGGGACACTCAATGAGGTCAGTAGGGGAGGCACAAGGATGGCCTTTGGATGCCAATCTGCTCCCCTGGCATCATCTGAGAGCATGTGGTGAAGGAGAAGGAAGATTCTTAGTAATCAGGATTCAGGATCAGACCTCCCACAGTGTAGTCTCTGGCATCTCCTTGCTTCACCTCCTGCTTCAGTGGCCCTTGCATGGCTTTGTCTTTTCACACACACCTCATGAGCTGATGTATCTGTGCAGGGTTCCGTGAAGAAGGTGTCCAGTCCTGTCCCGGGGCAGCTCACAATCTGGTTGGGAAGACTGTGACCCGTAAGAACAGGAAGTGTTCCAGTGGTTGGAGCCCTGATTTGGAGCCCCTGTGCTGGAAGAGGAGGTAGCTCTAGATAGCTGGGACTCCAAGGAGGACTTCCTGGAGGAGGTGGTGTTTGGCTATTTGGCGTTATTCTGGCAGGCAATGAGGCTAGCACTGATTCCTGTCTAGGGATACATAAAAACCTGGCAAAACTACCCATAGTATTTTCTGGGTGTTACTTTATTTCAGACACAATATTTTGATAGCTTCCACATAAGATGAATCAGAAACATATGCATTAATTTCCCCTTAAAAATATACACTTGTTGTACTTGGCAAAAGGCAGCATGGGATGTGATGAATGTAAGGCAACTGAAGGGTTGTAGAGGATCCAAATCTGGGAGGTGTCGGAAGCTGGAGCATCTTGGTGAGGCTTGCACCTAGAAGCCACTTCTTCAAGTCACATGTGGTAGGGGCTGGAGATAGTGCCGCCTGACTTAGCTGCTCCTCTAGGGACAATCTATCATCCCAAATCCCAAGTCAAAAGTCAAGCTAGTTCTCAACACTTTCCTTCTGCAGAGGTCCATCACGGCTGGACCCTTCTGGCTAAGGACATGATTTCTTGGAAATTCCATAAAACTCCAATCTCTTCAATTTGTTTCTTAATGTTTATTATAATAAACCTTCCCCTTAAATACTCCTCATGTTCCATATGAAGAAGCTTTGCCTACTCTGTTATTGAGCTACATACAGGGAGTTGGTCATGACCAAGATTTGGTATTCTTTAATGCAGAGCCAAGATGAATCTCAGATCCAACTCAGGCAGCACCTACCTTTGGTTTAAAAATGGGCATTGCAGGTAGAACCCTCAGATCCTGGTCATGGAATGAACTCCCCTCCTGTGGGCAGGACGGTGCAGAAGAAAACGTTCTTACCTGCAAGGGTGTGCTTGGATAAGCAAGTCTTCAGTACACAAATGTCACTAAATTCTATAAAGTAAATCTGGGGGTGCAGGATAAGAGGATATCTCACTGAAGTACTTGCCAACTATTGTAAAAATTGACCCCAAAGTTGCTGGCTTAAAACAACAACAGGCCTTTAGGACCAGTCACGGTTTCTGTGGTTGAGTGTCTAGAAGCTGCTGGTCAGGACAGTACTGGCTTAAGGTCTCATGTCTGAAGTCCCCGTTGAAGCTGGAGTCCAGTGTCCAAGATACACTCACCGACGGCAGGGTGCCTCTGGGACATGGGCAGGAGGCTTCTGTCGCTGTGCACGGGGCTCTGGCCACAGAGTTGCTTGAGTATTCTCACAACATGGCAGCTGACACCCGGGAATGAGTGACTCATAGAAGCATGGCAGAAGCAATAAAAGCACCTGTCATCTAGCAATGAGCATCCATTCTGAGACATGTATTGTCAGGGGGTTTTGGTTTTGTGTGG
Organism: Condylura cristata; assembly: GCF_000260355.1. Lineage (NCBI taxonomy): Eukaryota > Metazoa > Chordata > Mammalia > Eulipotyphla > Talpidae > Condylura > Condylura cristata. The sequence goes on along the minus strand of NW_004567118.1, from coordinate 30,801,154 downwards.
CCGTCACAGACTATATTTAAGACAAACCTAGATGGCACAGCCTGCGATATGGCCAGCATGTGCGATAGCCTGCTGGGGAAGCTGCGTCACATGCAGCTGCGTGCACATTTGTTGACTTATGTGAGGCATGACTGTAGTGTCTTTTTTTTTTTTTAAGATTTATTTATTTGTGCATACAGAACTGGGGCACAGGCCAGAGGCTCAGGGGCGGTGAGAGGCTTCACCAGAGACAGAGTGGGGAGCAGAACAGGCAGATCAACGAAGTACACTGCTGAGGGGAGCAGCGGGCGGGTCAGGAGAGGTCTGCCGCGCCATGTGGTCTCCTCCGGGGCAGGCGGGGATCGAACTCATGCTGAAGTGGCTTTAGCTTCTTAGTGCTGTGCTTTAACCCGCTGCGCCACCAGGGAGGGCCTGTAGTGTCTTTTATGACCTGAACTTGACAGTTTCTCACCATCACTTCTGCACAGTCTATTGGCTGCCCAGGCCAATTCTGATAGGATATGCATGCATGTATGCATTTACACGTAACATGTAAGTGCTCAAAAGCAGCCATTAAGGATCATAGATACCATCTTGGGGTTTCCATGCTCAAGGTAACATACACTCATCCGCACACCTCCTCAGAGGCAAAAAAAAAGATCCGGATGTCCTCTGTATGTCTGTGCAAGTGATCATCTCAGGTCTCTGCATACGGCATGTCTCACTGGGGTGCCTCCCACCCTGGGCCCGACCATTGTGACATGCACAGCAGGGTGTGTTTCAGTTGCCAGTCTAAGCTTAGTCATGCTGGGAATGCCCAGGCATTTGGTGTCGGAGGCTAATGATGCTTGAGTGTTGATGGGATCAGAGCAGAGAGGAGCTAACAGGGGCAAGAGTGAGGGTCAGGAAGCAGGAGACCTGACCCTCGATATAGCAGTGGGTGCCCGCATGGGTCAGAAAGGAAAAGGTGCTCTCAGTTTGCAGTGGTCTCGTGGGTGGTTATTGGGGTGGTTTTGGAGTTAGACAACTGGTCACCTACTTGCTAACTGATTTAGCTTCTCTGATCTGTTTACTCACATGTAAGAGCTGTTGGAAGGCTAAGAATTGGGCTCTCTGCTGAGTGTGGGGATTCTAAAATGAATGAGGCCCAAACATCCCTGATAGAGAGGTGTACGGGGGCAGACATGCAAAATATTAACAGATACATAAATGCCCAGAGTGAAGGCAGCCACGGAAACATACATGAGGTGTGGCCGGAGCAGAGCCCAAGGTGGGGTGGTGGGGGGTAGACACAGTCCCTAGAGAGAGCCAGGGAAGACTTGCCCACGTGGTGACATCTAAGTCTTCAAAGAGGAATAGAACAACCTTGTTAGATCTCTGGCTTGGTTTTGGATCCATTAACTAAGTCCATGGTGATTCAGTTTCCCTGACTGTAAAACAGAGGATAATAATAGCATCTTCCTTGAAGTCCTTTACATGGGTCAAAATTTCACAGTACTCAGTGTAGGGCTAACGCACAGTAAATGATCAGTGGCGATGCAGCTGTTACTACAGTGGAGGGATTTTACCATCAAGTACTGTGCGATCATTTCACAGGCCAAGCGGAGCCCTAGGAAGCACAGAGCAGGCAGCAGAAGGTTTTGGAGGGAGAGGGCGTCAGGAGGCCTGACAGACAGAGCCAGGGCCAGTGGAGGCAGGGTCATACCATAGCTGGCCCGAGAGGGAACCTGAGCTCTTGTTGGGAGCCCCTTCCCTGATGGGGTACAAGATGGATGGGGAGAGTCACACTGAGCAGATGTGGATGTGTGTGCAAGTGTGTGTGTGTACACAGGTGTGTGCTTATGCTCCCATGCGTGGAGATGGCAGATCTGCCATTTCCCTCCAGGTTCTTCTGTTCTTCTTTGAAGACTCAGATGTCACCACGTGGGCAAGTCTTCCCTGGCTCTGTCTAGGGAGTGTGTCTGGCCCTCTCTTCCCCCGCCCCGGGCTCTGCTCCGGCCACACCTCATGTATGTTTCCGTGGCTGCCTTCACTCTGGGCATTTATGTATCTGTTAATATTTTGCATGTCTGCCCCTGTACACCTCTTGGGTCAGGGATGTTTGTTCCTCATTCATTTTGGAATCCCCACACTCAGCAGAGAGCCCAATTCTTAGCCCTTAGCCCAGTTCTAAGTCGGCCATCCCCCTGAGTCTGGGCTGCGCGGGTCCCTCCCTTCCTGATGGTCTGTGTCTAAGCCCCAGGACTAAGCACCCAAAGCCTTGGACTTGATCACAAACTCACACAGTAACCATGCTCCTGCTGGCTTCACAGGGGGCTGGAGGAGGGTAGGGGGATGAAAACCTTCCCAGGGTAAGCGGCAGCTCCTGCTAACCAAGGGCAGGTATTAATTAAAGCCCAGATTAGCTGTCACTCATGGGTATCAGCACCAGGGCTTGGAATTGCTTAATAAGAGGGTTTGTTACACTGTTTTGCCTTGAGAAGGCAATATTGATCAGGAGTCCCTGGCCTGGAACTAATTGGATATTCACCCCCAAATTGCAGTGGCTGATTGCTCATAAGGCCATGTCTTTCATTGTTACTGGGGAAATTGGGGCAAGGGTTGGGACACAGTGAATGAGAGAGGGAGGAAGCAGGGAAAGAGTGGAGGAGGGGGTACAAAGAAAACAAGACGGGGAAGGAATGGGAGCTTTTGGGGGCCTGAAAAATCGGATTCGACAAGGCAGATAACGCCTTCATTTCGAAACAACTTCTTATCCCTCAGAGAGGAGTTTCCTTGTCCAAGTTTACCAGGACGTGTTTGCAGTGCTGCAATTTTAATGAAGGAAGCTTTCAGTATGTTGATCTTGGGAATAAACTAATATGAATTCATTCCTCCTGCACCGTCTCCTCCCCGCTGCTGCCAGAAAGGTACTATTACAGCATGCTCATGATGCTATTTGGGGGCTCCTGTGGCTTCTGAGGGAGAGAGCAGGATCCTGGGGTGTCTGCTAGAGCAGAGGCTTGGGGTCTCAGTCTCTGCAGTTCTTGGGTTCTCAGTGTGACCACAGGCATGACCCTGAGTGTGGGGAGGGGACAGAGTTCTCCCTCGGTGGCCCTCCCTCGGTCTCTTTCCTCGCTACCTGGAGCTACTGGCCTTCACCCCCCCAAACACAGACGGTGGGCACAGACTGCCCAAGTACACACCTCTTTGCATATTCCTGGCACTATGCCCTGACCTCCAGGGCTCACACAGTTGCATGAGAATGAGGAAAGTGTGGTGAACGTATAGGCGGCTAGGACACAGGCGTGAGAGAACTAGCCCAGCGTCCTGAGGAAGCCAGCGCTATAGCCCACTCAAGTGCGGGCTTCACAGATTTCCCTGGGCTCAGATGGCAGTGAGCACTGAAGCTATTCCGAGGGCTCAAGAAATAGTGTGTATATTCTGGCAACATCGAGGATCTTGGTGAAGGCAGGCTGGGGGCTCAAAGTCTAGACTTCTTTCTGTGCTTTATCTCCAGCAGAAAGGCAGGGGCAGAGAGGTTTTATAGGAGGTGCATGGATTTGGTGATGGGGGGAGGTGGGGAGGCAACTCCAGCCAGGGAGACCACAGAGGAGGCAGTTGAGACAGCCCAGGAGAGAGTTTTTGAACCCCAGGAAAGTAGGAGCTGGAGGGCTGGAGGAATGAGTGTCTGGTTAGGCAGGGGGGAGGGGGAAGCCCAGGGTCATGTTGGTGAGGGGAACTGAGTGAATGTGGTTGCTGAGGGGAACACAGATTCAGAAGCCAGTGTGGGGAGGAAATGCAACTCCAGCTCAGCGGTGCTGATTCGGAGCTCCTGATGGTGCCTAGGGAACCGGCCTCAAGACAGGCTCCGGCGCGTGGGTCCTTGCCATGGGTTAGGTAGTTAAAGCCACGTGAGCACTCGCTGGGGCAGAATATCAACCCCGAAACTAACAGCAACACGCGGAGAGAAATCCCCCATTGACTGAGGGCCGCCATTCAAAGCCCAGGAGGGAACATAATGAAAGGCAGCCCAGTATTTCCACAAATTCTCAGTTCTACAGACAGAACAGGAGAGAGGAGGCCTGAGTTTTAATAGTAATTTATCTCAATGCAGGCTTTTAAACCTCAATTTATCATTGTCGCTGACAACACTTGGATTAATCTGTTGCTCAGCGTCTTTGTGGCTGCTGTGAATCCCAGAAGGATAAAAGGGAATTGATATACATAAAGAACTGAATTTCAATTAATGCAAGTCTGTGCTAATTTTCCATCACATAACCCAGAAACATTCTCATTCATTACAATTTTGCCGTTGCCCGTCCTCAAGGGGACACACACCCACAGGTTTATTTATTTTTTCTTGTGCTGAATTGATCATCCAGGGCATGACGGGAGGAGGGGGCCGTCTGGATACCCCCCACCCCCATCACCACCACCATGGTCCACACATCGCTCAGGGATGGAGGGCAGTTCCAGAGCATCACAGCAGTTTCCTGAGTGCGTTCAACAATTCTTCAACAATTCAAAGTTTGGGGCTGATGATAGGGCTGCTTGTGGAGAGGGACTGGGAAGTGGAGATGGAGGAAGATTGTGGAACTGAAACTCACTCAGTGCCTGCTTCTCCTGCAGACCAGGGCTGTTTGCTGAGTCCTTGGGTTGGGGACAGTGGAGAGGTGCAGGAGCCTGATACGTATCTTTGTGGTGAGGAAGAGGACAAAGAAAAGGAAATAGAAGCACCTGGCCCTCCCTGGCACCCACCACGGGCAGCTCCCTGTTTGCAGGGAGGCCGTGCACACGCCCACTTCTACACTTTGGGCTGGCAGGTGCCTCCACCAGAAATGCCCTTTCCCTATCAACCTGCAAACTCTCAGAAGCAGGAGCTCCTGCTTTGCCAAACCCAGCTCGTCTCATATGTTTTCACCTAAGTCCACTGGTGCCAACTTCCTTGAGGACAGGAGCAAACTACCCAAGCGCTGTGCCTGTCAGTCCCACTGCAGGGCTGAAGGAAGCTGCAGTCAGGCTCTCGCCTCTGCACACAAGGAGTCTCCATGGTGGGAGGGGCGGAAGATGCTGTCTTTGCCTTAAAATGCTTAGACAAACATTGCCCTGAGCGGCTGTGCCTACCCAGACGGACAGCTCTTCTTACCTGTCCTCCCATCTGGGTCTCCTTATTGCAGTTCAGACAAAGGCACCCAGCCCCTGCCTGCCCTCCTGATCTCAGTTAGAAACATCTCCTCCCATACCCTCCCCTTCCCCCCCAGGAAGCGAGCCTCCCTGCCAGGCCAGATGCAGACACTTCAAATCAGCTATTTAGAATTCCGTTCTATCTGGGTGTCCCCCAGCTATACATGACTGGCAGGAGCAAAGCCCTATTTAAATTGGTTTGACCTGAGCATAGAGAAGAATCAGAAAAGTAACCCCACATGGCCTTCCATGTGGCCTCCCCCCACCCCGACCATGTGTGCAGGAACCCCAACTCAGTCGTCACAGTCTGCCCGGGAGCCAGTCCAGATATGGCATGCCTGGCCGTGAATTATGGCTGTGTCTGCTGTGAATCCCTCCAGGGCCCCCCTCCCCGCCTCGGTATCCTTTTCCACTGGGAGCTACTGTTCCGTTTACAGAGGAGCACACCTGGTGTTTCCTTCCAGAGTTAAAAGGGGCATGTTCTGTGCCTGGGTCTTATCATCATTTTGCATTTTTTAAGAATTTATTTATTGTTATTGAAGTACTATTGTTTCCCATCCTCAACAGGTTTCGACAGGATTTCCCCTTGGATGTAGTCACCACAGCACTCCCAGCACCTAAACACACCATCTCACTCTCTCCCCTCCCCTCTACAAGGCCATCTTTCAAGCGTTGGTTTTAGAGTTTGCCCTTTTCTGGCAGGGTCTTACTTTACAAAGGTGACTGCTTGGTGCCATAGAGCGGCCAATGGCCTTCAAAGTGTCACTTACAGTTCCCCTAGAGCTGCATGGCCTGGTATGACAGCCACGCAGAGCCACGGGTAGCTTGGGGTCAGGAGGCAGAAGCAGGAGTGAGGGGCCGCCCAGGCCAGAGCCACAACTGGGTTCCTCGGGGGAGCAGGCCTGGCAGGGTGAACATTAGGATTGACTTGCTCGAATAATTCTGGTGTCTTTGGAGCCTGTATGTCCCCCGGCAGAGCACAGAGAATACAAAGCATAAGAAAATGCTTGCAATACAATTGGTTCAGTGATGGCTAATAGACAAACAGAAGAATCCAATTGAAAACAGTTAGAACGTGCTGTTGCTCTTGTCTGGGGCTGTGTTACTAAGCTGCCCCAAGTCTCAGGCTCAGAACAGGCTGGGCCTGACCCGGCCAGGCCCTCAAGAGGCAGAGTGGCTGCCTACTTGTGTCTGACTTCCTGACCACAGGAAGCTGTCGGCCCTTCCTCCAGGGGGTGGCTGCGGCAGGGAAGCCAGAGTCCTTTCCACAGAGCCCAGGCGTCCATCAGAGCAAGGGAGGAGACTTCCAGGTTTCCAAGCTGGTACCTAGTGGTCCCTCAGCAAGTGACCCCATCACTTTTGTTCTTACTGGAGAACTAAAGCCCTGTGGACGCCTTCTTGGGGAAGGGCCCGGCTCAGCTCGGTCCCTGCAGCGGTGACTTGCTACAGGTGCGGCCTGTTTACCTAAAACATTTCAGGGCGTTACATGCAGGAGGAACACAGTGTCTGTGTCTGAAGCCAAGCAGGAGCTGGGGCTTCTGAACACAGCCTCACAGAGAGTGTGCAGTAATTAGTATAATTATTAGGGGGTTAATGAAGCTGGCAATAGCACATCAAGCACACATTTAAACAGAACCTTTTTTTTTTTTAAGTGGGTGGGGAGGTTTGCTGCTATACTTTCTTCTTTTTTTTAGAATTGAGATTTCAGGGTTTCCAGTGCCTGGAAAAAGCACTCATTTCTGTCTCCCAGCACACCCCAATTCTTGGTCTCCAGGTGACATCTCCATGCAAAGGTGAAACCAGAGATGGCTGAAATTTCTCACCAGCCCAATCCCATCACCAGCGACCAAGACCCTGAATGCGGTCAGGACTCTCTAACTTGATCTGCGCCCCTCTCCATTGCGCCCACCACCCTGACAGCATGGACTCCTAACTGCTCCCAACCCCACTTCTCGCTCACCTTTTGCTTAAGCTAAGTCCACAAATCCCCAAAACGGGCCCGAGAGGGTCTTGAAAAAGGGGTGTCCTTAGGTCCTGTTCCCAGAACAGATGAGTGAGGCAATGAGATTGGGAAGGGAAGACAGAGGAAGGCGAGAAGGCCAAGGACAGGAGTTACATCAAACCAAAGAACACAGGGGGTTCGGTCCAGGAGCAGGGCAGGGGAGCTGGAGTATAGACTGCCCGTCACCCTCAGTCAAAGCCCAGCCGTCACCCCCAAACCTCTGCCCAGCCCTCTGTGAACCATGGGGTTTTAACATGGGGGATTTTTCGACATTAGATGGTCATAGATTTGGATGATGTCCTATCTGGGTAAAACTGGGTACAGGTTGTCACCAAAAGCAAGCGCAGTGTGAAGATCATGGAAAAGGAAACAAGAGTGCTGACCCTTCAGGATATAAGAATTGTAACAGGCACAGTGTCCCATTCATAAGAAGTTAGGTATTTGTGAATGGACAAGAATGTTATTTTTTTTGTTTGTTTTACTTTGTATGTATTTTATTTTCAAACGGATGCCAAACTAGTAAGATATAAAACATTGTGAAGCTGTTTGGATCTCACTACTTAATAAATGGATAGTGAAATACTTCTTTTGGCCTTTGGGATCAATGTCATGAAAAAACTCCTGGGCTACCGCCATGAACTATGAGAGTTGTAGAGCCTCCGGCCAAGGGCTACCCCTGGGAGGATGTAAATTCCCAGGCCCTCGGGCTCTCGGTGCCCTGGAGAAGGGGCCACCAGCCTCTCCCAGCAGCCCTCTGGTGGAGACCTAGGTGTGAGCTGTGGGCAAAGGCGCTTAAGGAGCCTGTGTAGGTGAAGACCCGAAAGGAATCATGTCTGCTACATCAGCACTTCTCAAGCTGTCATGCGGGACAAGAACCAGCTTGGGAGCTTCTTAATAATGCAGATTCTGGGTCAGCAGTTCTGGGGCGGGCCCGAGATGCTGCAATTTAAACCTGCTCCCCAGAGAGGCTGCTGCTGGCGCTCTGGCTCCCACGTGGAGCAGCAAAATCTTCTCTTTCCTTTCTGCCTTCACCTCCTGTTTTCCATGCTCACATGGCCACCGGTTTCCCCCTGAACTCTCTAATCTAAGAAGGGTGTAGGTTTTGGGGGAGGCCCCACATCAGGATGGCTCTGAGTCCCATTCAGACTGGGCGGTCCAGCCTCAGCCTGAAGGATCACAAGCTAATTGTCTGCTCCTAGAATGGAAGGCTTGGGTCAGACATTGTGTGACAGGGCCTGGTGAAGTTGGAGGAATACAAAAGGGAGCTAGGGCTCATTCACAGCACTCAACAAGCCCAGTCTGGGAACCAGCACTGTGAGCAGGCTCCTGGGATCTGGAAAGCCTTGGGGCAGGAGAGGCATAGACACACAGTAGCCCACTGCTCCCTCTGGCCCAGAGAGGGAGTCTGTGTCCCACACCAGCAAATCAGTATCAGGGCTGACACTGGAACTTAGGACCCCAGGCCACTGGTAGTGCCTGGGATGGTCGTGTCGAGTTTAAAGCACTTCAAGCTCAGATGCTGGAAGTAAACTGTCCCAGATATCAGCAGTGTTGTCTCTTATTAATATTGCAGATGTTGGAGGCACATTGCATGAAATACTGTGGAATAAGTCACCCCAAATGCAGATGGTCCTAGATATAAGAGCGTGCTCACATGCAGAAGTCAGGAAGTTTCAGTGGCCTCTGGGGTCAGGAAGCATGTGTTCCTGAAAAACCTGACCTGATGGCCTTCGCTGGTCCCCACACCCTGACTCCCCACTAGTTGAGTGGGAGACCCCCAGGGGTTCTTTTCCCCAGGCTGACCTGTCACATAGCAAGATGTGCCAGGTGCCTAAGACCCACTTTCTTTGGCCTCCCTGGTAGCTGATGGGTTCAGTCTCAATGCTATCATCACTGTAGCCTGAGTTCAATCCCCAGCCAGGGAGCTGACCCACATGGCACAGCA
>NW_004567118.1:30714896-30791559 GCF_000260355.1 Condylura cristata | reverse complement strand
AACTGCCCACATCTATGGGCCTCAAGCCTCAAGCTCAGCCTGTATGTGTGCAGACGGCAGAGGATGAGAAGCAGAGTGGACAACAGTAGTTTTCGTCATCAGAAGGAGTTGGGTTCAAGCCTGGCTTGACCTCCTTACCAGCCATGGATGTCGACCATATTATTGCTTCACTGACTGTATTCCTGCTACTGAAATGATGCCTCCATGCTCTCAGTGAGATCTTGCAATAGCTCCCAGCGGAAATATGGGTGAAATATAGGTTCCTTTAGGCTGTTATGGCTTTGCACATCTTAGCTTGCAGCCTTGCTCTTCTGCCATCTGCCATGAGGGGCATGTGTTCTGGGTAGCTACTGACCCCAGGAGAAGGAAGAGGCTCCTGAAATACAGAGGCCTGCAGCCTGGATCCCGGTCAGCAGACCCACAGCTGTCAGAGGAGTAAATGCTGCTGTCCACTGAGCTGTGGATTATTTGTTACATATTATTGCCACAAAGGCTGATTCATGGACTAGGGGGCCTTTGACTGTTACTCACATCGATCTCTGTGGGCGGCAGTTTCCTCATCTATTAAGAATGGGCAATATCACTTACCTTGCAACCCTGGTGTGATGGTTTAATGAGCTATGTCATGAGTAAAGCACGTGGCACGGTGCCTGCCTGATGGAAGGTTCTCGATAAGTGAGGATTTTAACAAGAGGGAGGGGTCATTGTATCAGATCTTAATTTGATGAATGGGTGTTGAGTGCCCACCGTGGATGGCTCAGCGCCAGGCCCTGGGGTGGGGTGGGGGAGGGTTACGTACTACTCTTGCTCACTGATTCATATTAGCATCAGGCAGGTCTTCTGGGCAGAAATCCAGGCCAAGTTGGGGACAGGGCAGGGGTGAAAGCTAAAGCCTCTTCTCTTCCTCCTCAAACCTAAAATCTGAGCTTTCATCCATCCTTCTTGACCATGGGTGACTTCCACTTTTATGAGTTTCTTAGCAACAAAAGCATACTTCCAATCTCTTGTCCCTGTGACAAGAGAGCAGCTGTGACATTTCAGCTGCAGGACACCATCAACACAGCAATGTGGTGCACATCCGTCACAGGTGTGGTTGGGGGTCTGGACATGCCCGGCAGACCCCCTCCCCCACCCACTGTCCTTAGGTGCACATGCCCCTTGTGGGCCTCTGCCCGTGACAGGCTGCACCACGCTGAGCCTTCTCCTGGTAAATCCAACCATTCTGTGTGTGACTTATTCATTCAGCAGTTTCTGCAAAAATGGGGAGGGAGGTGCTCTCCAATGGCCAGGTCCCACCAGTTCATGGGGCCCTTGCAGTGGTTGTTCTTTGGGTGCTTGTAACCAGAGGGGTTGAAAGTCAGTTTCTATGAGAGTTCTGACCACCTAGCAGGTGTGGGTTGGCTGCCTGCCAACCTCTGTGATGTCACAGGCTGGGACAGGTAGGAGGAACAGAGGTCAGGAGGTCAGGGTGATGTCTGGACTACAGCTCGATGATGTCTGAGATTTTCGGGGATGGGATTCTAAATGAATGTGTGAATGGACTGGGATGTGTGAACGGGGTGTTTCTGCATTACAGAGGATGTGGGTTTGCAAGTGAAAACTGCTTCCCTACTCTCTCTTCAGACCATGAAGCTAATATATGCTCATTTCAGAAAGTGAAAATTGTGCAGAAATATAAAGAAAAGACCAAAAAAAAAATCAAAATAATGTCATTACCCAGAAATGACTACTTGTAACATTTTGGTCAACCACACTCCAGCCTGGATTTCCAGGCTGGTCAACCACACACACACACACACACACACACACACACACACACACAATGCTATCTACAACCACAGTGTTTTCTGAAGAGGGTAGGTTTTGTTTACCAAAGGTCCATTGTGAGCTGCGCCTGAGCTCAGCTGGGTTTGGATTCACGAGGGTGGCCTAGATCCGAACTTGGAAGTTGGGGCAGCAAAGGACTGAATTGCTCTGCTTCATAGATGGGAAAATAAAGACAGCCCAGCAGGAGGATGACCCGAGTATGGGGATGGTCAAGGGTCTTAGGAAGAGCAGGGGTGGCTGAGGCCTGATATGTGCCTTGATGAGGTGAGAAAGCTCAACATTCCACAGCCTTAACTGCATGTATGAATAACACGCACACAGGGTTAAGATGGATCAGAGGTGTCGTGGTGCAACACCAAAATAGGGACATGGGACAGTAAGACAAACCCAATCTAGGTCATTCAGCAGGAGCACGGAGATGGGGGGCGGGCTGAAGAATCCAGGCATAAGTGCTGAACAAAAGTCCTTCAGGAATTCACAGACTTATGTGGATCAGAAGTGTTCCAATTTGTGGGTGGGGTTCAAGACAACATTTTCTAGATATAAGTGAAGGTTAGCCCTAGACCTCTGGTATGTATGTTTATGTTTATAGTAGGTTTTACTTAAATGGACTTTAATACATTTGTTGTTGAGATCTGTTTTCAAGCAGTCCTGTATCTTATATATCAGGACTAGTCAATAAAGATATATCTAAGTTACTCAGGTGGTAGTTAGGTGGTGAATTGAGAACCTGCCAATATATGTAGTCACTTCCTACCCATTTGCATTTAGACAATTTCTGATACTTCTGCCGTAACCTCCTTCTATGATATCTTAATACATCTGTTGAGTTAACCACTTTAAAAAAAAAAAAAAAGGTCTCAGGTTAGAATACTAAAAAGAAAATATCATACTGTTGATTTTTCCAGTTTTACTCCACTGAGAACTGGTTATTTAAAGATAACACTGGCATGCCCAGATGATCTCTGCAGGTTGCAGATGGTGGTGTAGGTTTTAGGAAAAATTACCTGATGCATTAGGTCAATATTGATGGTTAATGGCCTTTCAGAGGTGACAATCCTGTTCCTTCCCCCTTAGCCTGGGACAATCAAAGGAATCGGGACCAATTATTCCCTGACTTTGACACGCTACAGGCCTATTGAGATCAGTAACACAAAATTGCAAGTCTGATCTGTGAGTGCACTGGAAAGAGGACACGGGGAGGTGGACTTTATGTCCCTTAGAAACTCACCAGTTCATTCAAATAAATGCCAGTTGGCTCGACTGTCAATGGCAGGGATTATCAGAGCTGGAAGCCTCTAGAAATTCTTTGGTCTGTGTTGGGCTCTGTGGTTGTTTCCCTATCTTGGTTATCATAAATTCTTTACAACTAGTGCTACTGGAAACATAGGATGGGAGAGATGGATTGTGGCTGCTATGGTGGTGGGAGAATTCTGGGCACTAATCCTGAGGGGAGAAATCAAATGTTGTCCAAAAATGAATAATGATGTAAGAAAAAAAAATAAGCTAACTTAAAAAAAATTAAAAAATAGAAATTATTTGGTCTGACATTGTCATTTTCCAAATGGGCAAACTGAGGTCCCTTATCGTCATTTGCAAGGAAACAGTAAAAGTTATCCTTCGTAATTTATATGTATTCTAAAATAACATAACAACTCTGAGCAGTGGTCATCTTTCTATTCCTGTTTATTCACGGGTGAAAACAGGAGTAGGTGAGACTTGGACCCTGGTGGTCTGCAGTGAGAATCTGTTCCCTAAATCATTACAGAATCACCATCCCCTGTACCTGAGGGGGGAGGGAGTCAGCGGTGTCTGACCCAAGTTCTCTGCTTGGCCCTGTCACCCTGGGCTGCTGCTGCTCTAAGTGTCTGTCTGTCGCCACTATGCGCCTGTGAACTTGTTCTAGGTGGACGGAGCCAATGAATAATTCAATAAAAGTGAATAATTTCCATGGCAACCTTGCCAGCACGTGACCTATTCTGCTGCCTCCAAGGGCCCGGTTCACCCTAATGAAGAGATACATTTGTCAGACTACACAGAGTGAACTGGGCTAACCGTCTCTTTCAAGGGAACTGAGTGAAACTGGGTCACCAATGGCAGCAGGGCAGAGTCTGGAGGAGACTTAGTCAAACATGCTGTCACAGGGTGGGGCTTGGGGGGGGGCCCGGGGTGCCTGTGCCTGCGGCTGGGGAAAGCGCAGTCCTTTCTGGCAAAAGGGGGGCATGGAGGTTAGTTCCCTAGAGCCCCTGAGGGTGGGACAAAGAAAAAGTGAGCCCTGAGTTACTTCATGTCTACAAAAGGCACCCAGGCCCGAGGCTGTGAAGCCCTTGCCATTCCTCTTTGTGATGAGAAAAGGAGGCTGGAGAATTGCTCTGAGAACTTTGCCCAGGGGACTAGCTGGTAAGTGACAAGGCCTTGGTGACCTCCGTGAGCCAACCCACTCAGGTGTGTGATATGGAAGCTGAACTTCCAGAGTGGGAGGGTTGAGCTATGTCCTCCACTTTGTCTGTTTCCCTATTTAAGCCAGCAATTCACATTATGAGCTGGATTAGGTTGAAGGACAATTGGGATCATATCTGGGGCTCGGCCCCAGCGAATGCGTGAGCTTCCGGGCCTCTGACTGGGTGGCGGAACAATTGGCTACTCCAAGGTGTGCCAGGGAGGCCGGAGCCTGTGCCCACTGCACGCCGTCACGTGAGTGAGGATTTGTCTGCAATGTGAAACGGTCTCTCCTCCTAGCTCTAGCTCCTATGTGCAGTACACATATTTTGTGCAGTATACAACCTGAGCAGCCTCATGGGTGACCCTGATTCTTCAGGGTCCCTTGATGAATTACTTGACCTGGAGCACAGTCCCACCTCTAAGCGGCTGCTCCTTCTGTAAAATGGGAACTGCCAGAGTATCGTCCTTACAGAGTTATCCTGAGGCTTAGATAACATAATTAACTCGGGCTCTAGAATAAATATTTAAAGGAGAAAGATGTTTGCTGTTGCTGTTACCATTCATCAAGGTGATCTGGGCACCTTCATGGAACCCTGCTTTTCCACTCCACTGCCCCACTACTTGGCTCTTTGGTGAGATGTGCTCTCTCCGTATCAGAAACAGTTGGTCGAGTACAATAGGCCTGAGCTTCCTTCCCCCTTCCAAGATGAAGGGCAAACCTGGAGTCTTGGCTGAAGAGAAGACAGCAGGTAAGCGCCCCTGGGGACTGGAGGTGGGGGGCAAGGGGCGGGACACCAGGAGCCTGAGAGAGGGGCCGAGTCTCCACCCCACTGGCAAGTCCCTTGTGCTTCTTCCTCGAGGAGAGATAGCAGGATGCGCGGTCTGCCAGGCCACACTCTCACATGCTGGAGAGCTACACTTGACGCTCACGCCTCCTGACTCCATGGCCTCCGCTCCTTTCTCTCCAACTTCTTGGGCCTCTGGCAGCTGAGAGACAATAGCAGTCGTGCAGGGGACAATCCCGGGAGCCAGCACATGCGTGGGCTCTCTCTGCAGCCCTCTGGACATCGGCCACGAGAGAGTAAAATGAAGTGACGATCAGCTGGTGAGGTCTCTCTTTTTCCAATTCAACTCCATCTGCCAACAGAAAATATCATCATTTCAGGCCGTGGGAGAAGTGCTGCTTTCGGGAATCTTTGTCACACAATGTAAATCTCTCACAATTTCCTTCTGCCCTGGCAGAGACAAGCCTCGAAAGTGAATTACGCACCCCAGCCCCCACCCTCATCCCGGGCAGTTATGTTTTATTTGACAGTGGCCGTCAAACATGCTCTGATTTGATCTGAGGCCGTTGCAACCGCTAAGAAGAGACGCTTTCCTCCTGTATCCCTTTCTGGGTCAGCTCACCCAGACTGGGATAATAACAACGGTGAGAATAGTAATAACTGATTTTAACTGAATGCTGACCGTGTGTCCGGCACTCTGCTAATCTCTTCACATCTAATATTTCCTTTAGTGCTATAATCACCTAATGCCTATAATCGCCACTTGAACTTGGCATGACTGTTATCCCCAGTTTATAGGTGTGGAAATGGAGGCTCAGAAATGTTCCTAGACGGAGCCGGTGCTCCAGGGAGGCTCATTTGTTTATGGTGCAGCCTCCTGGCCCCAGAGACTAAGGTCTTTGAGCCTTCCTGCAGGCCCCTCTGCCTGACGGCTGCACAGCTTCAGGCTTGGCTGCTGGCCCTACATCCAAACCCAGTTCCCAGCTGGCCACTCAGTCAAGAGGCCAGGACCACAAAGCATGCTCCCCCTCTCGGCCTGGGGCAGCGACTGTCACGCAGGGGAGATTTTGTCTCCACTCTGGGCAGAGGAGCTATTTTTATTTTTATGACTTGGGGATGATTAGTGCTGCTGGAAGCTACTACTCTGTCTATTGACAGGCAGAGGCCAGAGACGCTGCTCAAGTCTTACAGAGCACAGGGACTCTTCCAGATTCCCAGCTCCAACAGCGGTGAAGCAGCGAGCCCTGGCCTGGGGACAGAGATGGGGATGACAGTGTGGCTGGGGACTGTGGGGGCAGACTGTGGCGGGCAGTGAGTGCCCGCCGTCCTCGGGGTCGCTACCTCCCATGACACGGTGCTTTTCCTTCTTTATCAAGTTGAAGTGGCCTCAGTTTACAGCCCCTGGAGGGGTTTAGGTGTACGTTGTCTCAGCTCCACAGCTGCACACATCCTGCCTACTACCAGTGTCACTCACCACCCAGCCACCAGTCTCCGTCCCTCCCTCCTTTAACTCCCAGAACAATGCTGGGAGGAAGGGCTAATTCAGCATCCTCATTTTACAGAGGAAGAAACTGAGGAGTGAGAGGTTAAGCAATTTGCCCCAATCACACTGCTCATGAGCTGTGAGCTGGGATTAGGGAGCCTTGGCCTGGCTCTCACTGTGCCCCTTGCTGCCTCTGAGAGCTGCACAGCCCGGGCTTTGGGGCCACCCAGGCCAAGTTCAAGTCCTGACTCCGACACATTATGCATATGACTTTGACAAGTTGTCCAGCTGTCCTGAGATGCATCTTTCTCAACTGCCTGCTAGGGATCCTCCATAAATTTCCTAGGGGTACCACATAGATCGCTACAAATGTTTTGGCTGACAACAGAAGTGAGCTCGCTTGCAGTTCTGCGGTTGGAAATCCACAGGCAAGGACTTGCCCTCTGAAGGTTCTAGGGGAGGATTCTTCCTGGTCTTTGCTAGCTTGGGTGGCCTCAGCTGCAACTAGGCTTAGTCCCACGTTGCACCAACCTCTGCCTTGTCTTCACATGGGCTTCTCCTCCATGGATCTGTGTCTCCTTATCTGCTTCTTAGAAGGACACTTGTCAATGGATTTAGAGAGCATCCAGGATGGTCTCACATGGAGAATTTTAACTACATCTGTCAAGGCTCTTTTTTCCAAAGAAGGTGACATTCACAAGTTCTGGGGGTTATGATGCAGATGCAGCCATCTGAGATCCATCATTGGATGACTTTATAAATGCGAAAGCACCAACCATTGGAGACAGTCAGTAAATCTCAGATGACTGTAGGAGGGACAGGACTTAGCATGTGGCACCAACGTGGTAATCATCTGAGGAAGAAACTGCATGAATGACACAGCTACAGCTTGTCCTAGGAAAGCGACAGGACTCCTTGAGGCTGATTCAGTGCTTCGGATCCTAATTCTTGGGTTGTTTATGTTCTCTTGCTTGTCTGAGCTTAGATGACGCCGTGGTGCTTTGTTTTGCCTTGACCCTACCTCCTCCCTTCAAGCTGCCCATGTCCTGCCCCAGCCCATTGCCCCACCCACCCCAGGAGTGATTTCAGGACCCCAAAGTGGACACAGGCTCCTCAGAGCCCAAAGCTAGGTAGCCTGAGTTTGGGGAGATCTGCCTTCCAATAGCATCGTTGAGAGTGCTCCTCAATTCTAACTATTTAGCTCTCCCTGATTCTGGGTGCATGTAGGGTAACAGTCCCTGGTTGCTTTGGTTGGATGAAGTTATATGACTAGTTCCAACCAATGAGTTTGAGCGGAGGGGCATGTTTCAGTTTGGGCTAGATCATTTAAATGCTGGTGTAAGACCCTCAAGAGGTATCTTCCATCCACATAATGTTCTAGAAAGTGACTGCTCCTCCAGTGTATGTCTCAGAGAAGGTAGACTTGGAGCACGATGGGTCGGTGAGCTTGGTGGGCAGGGCAGGTGGGGGAGGCCCACACGTGGGCGGCTTCAAACCATTGAGCCTGGCAGGCTGTTTGTAGCTACAGCAATGCATGTTCTGGCCAGAATGTCATCACATAGAAGGGCGAGAAGAGTCAGAAGCTTCCAGGAGTTAGTGTAGGGGAGATGGCAACCATGTAAGGGACTGGAAATGAGACATGTTTGTGGAGAACACCCCAGGTCTGCTGTGCTCCAGACCCTGGGAGGTGTGTGAAGGGTTCAAAACCCATGGGGTTTGTCTCAGGGAACCTCAGGTGGGTAGGTAGAGGTGAATGTTGCAAAAGGTGCGCCAAGGATTGATTCCAAGCCCCAAATATTGTGAACTTGACCTTGACTGTTCAGTTTTCAAAAATAATCTCATTAAAGGCAAAGTGGTAACTTGTATTCAATCATGAAACAGAATGTTAGTGGAGACCCTGGAGAGATCTTAGCAAGAGTATTTTAATCTTGCGCCAAAACTAATGCTTCCATTTTGATAAACGTATCCCGAATTATGTAAGATGTGATTAATATTAGGTAAGCTAGGTGAAGGGAATTCTCAGTACTATCTTTGCTCTTGTGTACATCTAAAATTATATCAAAACAAAATTTAAAAAAATAATCTCACTGTTTTTGGTATGGGGTTTTCTTTTGGGTGATGAAGATATTTTAGAAATAACTAGAAATTTGGCTGTACAACATTGTGAAATTTACTGAATGTCAATGAATTGTACTCTTTAATTTCCTGTTATGTAAAATTTACCTCAATTTAAAAATATAAATCACAGAGAAAGCAACAATAATAGACCTGTAATAAACATCACAGGTACTTGGGGTCTGCATAAACCTCAGACTTAAAGGTTGCTCCAAATTTCCCACTTTTCCATCACCTACTTTGCTCTGTTCTGCTGAGTGCCACCTCTTTCTATACTGATTCTTTATCATTCATCCAGAAACCTTCCTAAGCCCCTTCCTCCTGGCTCTTCTACCTTCCACGTCTATCGGTTCATCGCACAGAGTGTGAAATATAGTAACAGTAATAATAATAATCCCAGGCATAGTCCTGGGACTCTAAGCTTTTCATGTATGTCATCTGATCTTTGTGAACACTGCTCTGTGTTCAGTTCTATTACAATCTCTGCTGACAGCTACAGAAACAAAGCCCCATTGGGTGACCCAGATGAAAAGTGGTAGTGCTAACTGGGATTTGAACCCCTGTCCTCTCATTCCTGAACTGTCAAGTTAAAGACCGCAGGGAATGGCCCTCCCTGGTGGCGCAGCAGGTTAAAGCACAGCACTAAGAAATTAAAGCCATTTCAGGATGAGCTGAGGGGAGCAGTGGGTGAGACAGGAGAGGTCTGCCACGTCATGTGGGTCACTCCCTGGCTGGGGATCGAACTCATGCTGAAGCCGCTGCAACCAGCTTCGTAGTGCTGCGCTTTAACCTGTTGTACCACCGTGGAGTGCTCAGACCTGGCTTTTTCCAAGATCTAGAAGAATGGTGTGACTGCAAAGAGCAACACAAGATAGAGTTGAAGAGGCAGATGGACCAGATCCTCTGAGCCTGTGGGACTGAATGCTGGAATATTCTGCACGTCTGCAGCAGTTTCTGGTCTGAGACAAGGGCTGGGAAAGGGAGACTGAAGATGCTGGGACATGGCCAGGGGCAGCTCAGAACACCTGAGTTCAGAGTTCATTCTCCTGGGAGACCTGACTCCTGGCACCATTACCACCTCACGGGGCTCAGGATGGGGGCCAGAAGAGAGGCCCTTTATAATAGAAGTCTCAGCAGAAGAACTTAGGGACTCTCCATGGGAGAAAGAGGAGTTGGTGGAGGAAACAGAGGTAAGGTAGCGAGAGGACCAGTCACTAGTGACCATGAATCCAAAGATAGTGACTGGTGTTCTCTGGTATCGAGGAGGCCTGGCATGGGAGAGGATGAAGGCGGAGAGAAGGCAGCTAGATTTGCTGATATGGGATCACAGGCTGCAGCAAACAACTTAGTGCCATGGTGGGGTGGGGCCCAGATGACTTAGAATGGAGGCGGAGGAAGAAATAGGATGAGAGGAAGCTGAAGTCATGAGGTAGAGCCCTCTGCAGCATGGGATGGTGGTCATTCGAGAAAAGATCTTGCTGGGGTGGGGGTGGGGATCTAAGTGAGTGTGGGCAGCTGCAGGGGCAGACAAGTGAGAGGGCCAGGAGTGGGGTGAGGATAAACAAGGGGGCAGCTGGTGGAACCGGCATGAGGGCAGGGCAGATAAAGTGCCAAGGGAGGGCTTGTACATCCTGGGCACTGGGGGCTCTGCCAGAGGATCACAGGCTTTGGGGCCAACTAGGGCAACTTCAAGAAATATCACCGGTTCCGACTGGCAGCTGGATGTTTTAGCAGGGGGAGTGCGAGGCTTGCTCAGTCAGCAGGTTGGCAAGTTGGAGGCCTGCCCTCAGCAGGTCTCTGCCATTGAGGAGTGGTCAGAGGAAGCAGAGGTGGCAATTCTGGAGAATGTAGGCTAGGTGTCTGTAACATCATCAGCCGAGGGAGCTGACCTGGGAATCTGCTCTTGGGAAGCAGCAGGCTCACACGGATCTTAGACCTCTTTGCAGGGTCAAGCATGGGAGACCAGAGTAAAAAGAAATGGGGAGGGTTAACAAAACTCTGTTCACAAAACTAGTCTCTCCCTGTGCTATCAACTTCCGGTGAGTCATCCATCAATCCTCATAACGTTTCTGCAAGGGAGACAGAAGAGTCTTTCTGAGATCAAATGGCAGAACTGGGATGCACACCCTGGGACGTCAGAGAGCAAAGCTCACGCTGGCTCCCACACAGGGGCCAGGCTGCCTCCAGCTTATGGAAAGCTCTAGCTAGGTGAGCACCTTAGCAGCCTGGTCGGTTGGGAGGATGGGACTTTTACATGAAGGCGGGTTCTCTGCATCAGGACAGGGCCTACCTCCTCCTCAGTTGAGCAGAAAGCTAAATAGCTCATTTTATTCTACTGTTCAGCCTCTGGCTCCTGAAGACCAATCAGCCTGGGGAAACTTTGGCAACACAGCTCTTTGTCCTTAATTCAGGAGGCAAACCTTAGAACATGTTTAGGCCAGCCATGCCGGTCAGATGATGGTCTCGGTTTCCCTGGCCAAGTGCCTCACGGACCCAGGAAGACAAGGGAGATGGCTGACTTCGAGGCGAGTCAGCAAAGACGAGTCAGTCCTCTTCTGAGGGATGGATGGCATTAAACAATGAGAACCTCATCTTCTAATCACATTACCTCACCCCAGGGGGTGTTTCCCAGCCCATTATCACATGGCGTGGTTGGCTGGATCTCCATTTGTCACAGCAAACATCAGGCATATGGTAATGGTCCCGTAAAACATGCCCTGTTGGGTCTTAATGTCTATTTAATGACACCTGCTATGAAGGCTCCCATAACTGAACTCATAATGGGAGATGAGGGGATATTAGATTTTGGAGAAGGAGCATTCTCTGAATGACAGGCTGCCTCTCCCCGGGAGACCGACACCATGCTACTGTGGGTGGCAATGTCTGGTATGAAATCTAAGGGTTTAATAACAGGAAGATGCTATGAGATTTCGCTGGCCCAAAGCCCTCTTTGTCGTAATGGGAAGGGGAGGAGGCTGAGGTGCTGAGGGAGGGACATAGCAATAGTTTCAGTAGGGCAGCATGGAATATCAAGTTAGATTTGTATTTCTCTTACTGATCATTGATCTATGTTCAAAACAAATCCCAGTCCTCGATTTCCTATTTCAGGAAAACTGAAGCTGGGAGTAGGAAATACCAAGGGAGGAGAATTTATTTCTCACCTTCCCAATATTTGGAAGCCTCCCACTTTCTTCTTTTCCTTTCTTTCTCCCTCCTCCCCTCCTTCTCTTGTTCTTTCTGCATCATTTATCCTTAGGTAGGGAGTGGCAGAATGTGTGCTAGGGGGAAAAAAGGCTTTAGAAAGGAAAGGAGAGATTTACTTTCCTCCCAAGACTTTATCTTGGGAATGATGGCAGAACACTTAGATTCTCATTCATTCATTCATTCATCCATAAACTAAATTAAATGCTGAGATGCTAACTTGCCAGTATTTCTCAGTGATGACTATGGCAATATTTCCATCCCACTTACTCTCTCTAATGTGACCCCAACAAGAGATGGAGTCCAATCTGACTCTCCTTTAATTTTGTGTTGGCTTAGGACCCACTTTAACCACTAAGATATAATCAGACATGACACTGCATGATTTGCAGCTTCTACCTGGTCTCTTGGGAACCTTGTTTTGAGGGAAACCAGCACCTTGGGAAGTCTATGTTTATAGACATACCAGCTGCGACCATAGTCATTTGAAGAGTCAGCTGAGCTGGAAGTTCCAAGATGGCACCCTCATGTGGTTGGCAGTTCATGCTGGCTGCCAGCTGGAAGCTCAGCTGGTACTCTTAAATGGAGCCATCTATGTGTAGCATTATTTAATTATTTCTGCATGCCAGGCACTTGTCTTCAGTTAGGAATATATCCACTACATGGAGTAGAAGCTCCCAAAAGAGTGAGTTAAGCAACAATTATTCTTATGACAAGTCTGGAATAGAGTTGACACAGGTACTTGGGGATGTCATTTGGAAGCAAGTTCCTTCTTGCTTCCTGCTCCATTATTCTGAGCATGTGATTTTATCCTCAAGATCTCAGTGTGTCTGGATGTTCCATATATGTGCTTCTGGTAAGAAGGTGAAGGAATGGTGCCTCTCTGTAAACGTTGTCCTTTTATTAAGGAAGCGTTAGTAAAACTTCCATCTAGTTCTTTTGACTATAATGCATGACCACCATAGCTGCAAGGGAGTCTGGAAATCTGTCTTTGGTCTACAGACATTACCACCATAACAAAGTCAGAGTTCCCTCAATAAATAAGAGGACATCGTGGCTATTGGGTAGGAAGCTAGTTGTGTCTGCCTTAGTATTAACTTACCTAATTCTCAGAACAGTCCTACAATGTAGTCATTACTATTGTTGTAATTGTATGGATGAAGGGATTGAGGAGTTGGGAGGTTAAGTAATGTTTTTTCTTAGATAACTGGGAATGGCATGTTTAAGTGTTATATCTCCTGTGAGACAGTAAGCAATTACAGGCAGAGTCACATACTTATTTGTTTCTTGTTCTGCTGTATCCTCATCAACAGGCTTTGCATTAATTTGCTTGATGGCTGATTGGATATATTAGTAAAAATTTTATAAAATCTGCACTCATTTCTTAGCTGGTTTCCCTCCTCCATCTCACAACAGTGGAGAGACCAGAAAACACCTCAAGTAAACATGCCACTCCTCATGGCCAATGTCAGGGTGGGCTTGGTATGAGGGCTAAGTTCTGAAGACTCCAGCCCAGCTGTGCTTAGTTGGGCACACCAGTGCTTAATGAGATCTGAATCATCTCAAGGAGTGTTTTTAACAAGTTGTTAATGTATTTCACCAAGTCCCATTGCTGTATATAATTGAGGTAACTGATAAAAAATAATCATAAGCACATGAATAATTTCTGTCTTTTTATAAGTACATTTCATTCTCCATCTTTCAAAATGCATGCACAAAGCACATTTTAAAGGAAAATGTATTTGGTATTAACATATGGTTAGACTGTCTTGCATTCTACTTCCTCACTGGCTCATGTGATATGTAAAAAAGAAAAAGGCAAACTCATAATTGGTATATATTTTATTTTTTAACTACAGATAATTGCTTTGAAGTATAAACAATGTCATTTACAAAAATTATTATTTTATCTCCACTTGGTTTGCTTTAGGATAAGAAATATGGCACCTTGGGAGGTAATTTTTTGCTCATATGAATAAATGTGGATGTATCTCACTTAAGAAATGGAATGTACCTCATTCTAATTTATAGCCATGCCTCACTTGAGCCCTTTGCCCTTGCTAAGACTTAGCAAAAGCCTTCCTTTTTTGAATATATGAATAATTAAATGAACAAAGTAATAAACCTTCTGGAAGAGATATGAAAAACCCTAACAGGAAGTCTTGTTTAAAATAGTGATTGAGTTTGCCTAGCAGTCTGTGTAGCAGCTGGACTCAAGCAGTGAGAGCAGAGGACTTGAATGAGCAAAGAGGTATCAGTCAGCTAGTGCTATAGTAATGCCACATAACAAAACGCCTCACATAACAAAACTCAGTGGCGTTGACAATAAGTGTTTATTCTTATAATCATGGATTTGTGGATTGATGACAGCTGGGCTGGCCTTGGCTAGTTCAGTAGAGCAGCTCTGCTGTCAGCTCCAGTTTAGCTGGGCATGAATCCAGGCTCCAGGTAGACCCAGGTCTATTTTCTTCTGAGGCCCAGCCTGAAATGGTAGCACCTACCTGTCATATCATCTTCCCAGGTGGATCATTAGAGTACAAGAACAAACAAGCTCAATTACATAAGGATAGTTCTAGTCTCTGATTACAGCATAATCACCAGCATCTTATTGACCCAAACCAGTCAACGCAAAAGTCAGGAGCAGAGAAGACCTTGAGGCCATGGGAAGGGTGTATCAATAAAATTTACTCCAAAGCAGTGAAGAGTTGGGACCATGTGTTCAGTTTATCACAAAGGAAACCATACAAGTAAAGAAAGGATATACAAATGCAATGCTAGGCCGAGAAAATAAGCAGTTGGGGACAGACTAGAATGTGACAGGAGAGAGAAGAGGGAGACACTGTGATGAGTGTAGGATTCTGAGCTGGAATTTTAGTTCCATGAAAGGGTGAGAAGCACCACAGCAGACTCTGGGCATTTCCCAGGCTGCATCCTAAGGCCTATCCAAGGTCCTCCAATGTAAAGCATCACAGGAGAACATAATTATAAAAAAGCAGTCATGTCAAACTTTCTGATAGTTATTAGTTCTACTGATGAGAGTAGAGGTCAAAAGGGCAGCATGGAGGTGTGGCTGGTGAGCCCTGGACACCTGTGCCACTGTGTGGCTCCTCCCTGTCGGCCAGCTCACACCTCACCTCCTGCTGCTGACCTTTGCTCTGCACTTCCTGACTTGCTCTTACCAGGTCATGGAAAATGTTCTCCATGCCAAATCCGGTGAATACTTGCCAGCTTCCCTCTTATTTTAATTCTCTTTAGGATGTGATAGTGTCAATCACTTCTTTTCTGAAACTCCCCATTCCCTTGCATTCTGCTTTGTGATGCTCATTTGCATTTCCCTGAACACTTCTTCTGTGTCTTTTCCTGGCGTATTCAAATGTTCAAGGAGGAAAATGTTGGCGACAGAGAGAGAGAAAAGAAGCTCTTGGCAGTAAAAGGTACAAAAAATCTTTGCCTTGGAAGCAACTAGAGCCTCATGCTAACAATACCTGCTGCGATATAGAATTCAGTGGATGGTGAGTTCATCTGGAGCCTATTGCTTCATTTGAATAGTGACCCCCACTCTTCCCTCCACCTCCAGTCATAAATGCAGACATAATTCAAGCCAATATTGGACACATCACACATTTCTACCTCCCCGTGAACTGCTGGGAGATGTGTAGCCTTTCTACCAAAATCAGTGGGGTCTCCCTACAGCCCTAACACAGGGTGTGGCAAGTAGCAGGTGTGCTCTATTGTGGAGTGATTACTATAATTACATATGCAGAGGAAAGGGAGCACCACCTTGAGTTAATAAGTCAAAAACATGGTCCTTCCACTGTATTTCAACCTACTTTTCCATTCTCTTACCACCCTTCACCTGTGTGTCCTCTACTCAAGGTAATCCCATGTTGGCCTGAGTGAGCCTACCTCTGGCCTGAGAGCCTCAAAATGGCCATGTACTCCCCACCCCCGCATCATTCACAGGGCCACTTCTTCCACGCAGTCTTTGTTGATTCCCTGGCAGAAAGTAACCTCTTTGACTCTAAACTCCTGCTGTCTTTGCTCTGCATCCCTTCTGGAACATTCTCTCCTGTCTACCTTGCAAGTGTTCACTTCTGTCTGCTGCTAACGTGCTTTCTTTCCTGCAGTGGGGGGTCAGTTTCAGGATTTGCTTTACCCCAGTGTTTAACTAATGACTTGAATAGAGTAGGTTAGGTTTGCGATAAATAAAAAGTTGAGGTGATAATGGCACCCTGGGAAGAAAAAGGGCATGTTCTGAAAAGTTCCTCTCTCCAGTCTGTACTTTTGGAAAGGAGAAGAGCTAAGTCAGTTTTTATTGAATTCATCTCTTCTTAGTGGAAGTATTTGGTGGATACTTTCATCGGGCTGATTATGTTTATGGAGATGAATTAGGGCAGGCGAGCACCCACCCGCATGGATTACTATGTGCTAACTATGTAATTAGCGGCCTGTGTCTAGAAGGGGAGTTTGTTGGATATTCCACCAGAAAAAAAAAAAACACATTATGATCCATAAAAAACAATGAGCAATGATAATTTCATTTTTATTGGTCATTTGAAAACATTCACTGATAATTCTCCCCATGCTTAATAGGCATATGCTTGCTTCCTTCAAAATATACCCATAAACTTGTCGCAAAAAACACTCTTCCATAATTGTTCAACCTCCCTCCCCTTGTGAAACCTGAAAGAGTTTCA
Source organism: Condylura cristata (assembly GCF_000260355.1). NCBI lineage: Eukaryota > Metazoa > Chordata > Mammalia > Eulipotyphla > Talpidae > Condylura > Condylura cristata. The sequence continues at coordinate 30,775,009 of NW_004567118.1, read as the reverse complement.
AAGGCAGAAAGTATGGAGTTCAGCAAGGGCATTAAAACAGGTGGTACAAGGCCCTCCCAGGTGGCCCAGCAGGTTAAAGCACAGCATTAAGAAGCTAAAGCCACTTCAGCATGAGTTTGATCCCCACCTGTCCCAGAGGTGACCCACAGGGCATGGCTGACCTCTCCTGACCCGCCTGCTGCTCCCCTCAGCAGTGTACTTCGTCAGTCGGCCTGTTTTGCTCCCCACTCAGTCTGTGGTGAATCCTCTCACTGCCTCTGCACCTTTGGCCTGTACCCCAGTTCTGTATGCATAAATAAATAAGTAGATGTTTAAAAAACAAAACAAAACTGGTGGCACAAATTATCCTGATTCAGGAAGTCTCTGTGAACCTGGCCTGGGCCAAGACCACAATCAACTTCATTGTCCTCCAGCCAAGGGAGTTCCCACACCTGACAGATTGAGTCTCTGTTTTGCATTTGAATTAGAACAGTAGCCAGTGCCCCTTCCTTTCCATAGAAAATGAAGAGGAGGCTCAGGTCCTGGATCCCCAGGTCAGGTAGGTCAAAGGTAGACACAATCATTCTGAGAGTGACTGGCCTGAGCTGAGCTGGCTGCTTGGAGGAGGGGTGAAGGGGTGGGTGGATTCAGTTGAAATGAATTGAGCTTCCCATATGCCCTCTCTTATGGTTCTGGCAGGGACTGCATTCCATTGCTGCTGGCTCGAGAACTGGAAAGAGGGCCAGACGCTTGAGCACCCAGTGAGGTAGTGATAGCTCACTTGAGACACTCCTTTCAAGTTCAGAGGGAAAAATGCTTTGATGAATTTCCAAAACACCTTAGGAAATTATTTCAATCTTCTTAAATGGAGAGTAAATCCTCTGTATGAAATATGTTTTCTTTTCTTCTTGCTTCTTTTGGCCACACAATTCTGTTTTCTGGCCTTTGACTGGCCCTTGGCTCCAATATCAAATTTTCTATCATGTGTGAGGCTCGCAAATCATCAAGTATGAACATGGAGATTGAAGAGCCAATTGGTGGCCTCTTAGAGGGAGGAATCCAGCTCACCAGCCTTCAGGACATACTGGTTTCTCTCCAGAAACGAGATCCACCAAGTTCTTGTGCTTTGATGTGCTACGGAATCCGGCTAACCTCCTGAGTGTATGTGTGTGTGCTTCTGCGCATCCATTTCCGGATGCCCTTGTGTTCATGTTTCCAGAATTCTCCTTGTGTGGGGCAAGGAGGAAGAAGGGGAGCAGGGAACACTGCAGAATTTGCCTTTCTCCTTCCTTCTGAGCACCTGCTGGGTGGCCGCCAGCAGGCAGGTGGGCCAGACTGCAGTTTCTGTGTCTGCTCCTGGCTGAGCCTCGGGTGAATGTGGCCTCTCCCTGGGCTGAGCATGTCTGCCATGTGTTCACCCAGCACCCTCGTCTTCTCTGAGACCAAGACACTGGTTAATCCGCCCACATTCCTGCACCAGAGACTTCTGTTCTGCCAGCACCTGCGGTTCCTACAAGCAAAGCCACAGTCACTCCCTGGCACCCACGATGCCTCGACCCGCCCTCCATCTGCCCTTCCTCTCCTTTCACCATCCCTCATGATCTCCAGACAGCCCTGCCTGTACAGCTCTCTGCCACTTTGGGTCAGACTTTGAAGCAGTGTTTGCCCCTGGAGGATCAGGCGAGGAACTGCGGATGAGCCAGAGCCACCCTCCCCACATCCCAGCTAGGGCGTAGCCCTAAGTTCTCCACCTCCTGGGACCATCAGAGCATTGTCCTGGACATTCTTCTCTATGGTCATTGCAGGCGTGTTTGCAATGGTGTCTAAAATGGGGGTGTCGATGCGATTTCCCACCACCCCCACTGGTGTCTAAAATGGGGGTGTCGATGTGATTCCCACCACCCCCACTGGTGTCTAAAATGGGGGTGTCGATGCGATTTCCCTGAGTGGGAAGAGGGCAAGCACAGGAAGATGGAAAAGATCCTCAATGTGGTTGTTTGTGGTCTAGGAAATATCTTGCTTCAGCCAGTGGCATGGGTGATTTTTCTGTGTCTGTGTGACTTGTACCCTCACTATTAATTTGCTCATTAATGTGTTTGTTTAATTCACTCAGTGAACATGTAATGAACACCTGATGAAGCCAGTGGGTCAGAGTGATTAGCTCTGGAGTGTTGGGCTCAAATCTCAGCTCTGCCTCTTGCACACAATATCTCTGAACCCTCATTTCCTTAACTGTGAAAGGAGTAAAGATAATATCTGCCTCGTGAGATTGTTCTCAGGGATTCAGTAAAAACACATTTCTTTTAAAGATTTATTTATTTGTGTATATAGAACTGGGGTACAGGCCAGAGGTGTAGGGGCAGTGAGAGGATTCACCAGAGACAGAGTGGGGAGCAGAACAGGCAGATCGATGAAGTACACTGCTGAGGGGATCAGCGGGCGGGTCAGGAGAGGTCTGCCGCGCCATGTGGATCACCTCCAGGGCAGGCGGGGATCGAACTCATGCTAAAGTGGCTTTAGCTTGTTAGTGCAGTGCTTTAACCTGCTGTGCCATCAGGGAGGGCCCTAACAGCATATTTTAAGGTCCTCCATAAATGTTGCTGTAACTGTTGTTGAAGCTGTCTTATCCTATGCATTGAGCAAAGGATCCAGTGGAGTATTGGAGACATAGAGATAAATCACACAGCCTGGCCCTGCAGAAGCCTACAGTCCAGCTTTAAGAGGCACTGTTGATTGGGAGAAGAAGGTGAGGGCAGTGGTACCACAGAAATTGTAGGAGACACATTAATTCTGCCTGAGGAAGCAGAGAAGTCTCCTTGGAGGAGGTGGGTCTATTCAAGTCGGCCTTGAAGGATAACGAGACTGTAACTGTCAGAGAGGAGGAGAGACACCCAGGAAGATGGAAGAGCGTGAACTCTTGTGCATGGGCCAAGGACACTCTCCATCTCGAGTGGGAGAGCATAAATCGGTGATGACAGCTACGAAGAGGACAGTTATGGAGAAGCTCACACAGGACTTGGGTGCCAAGTCAAGGGGGGCATTTGGGTTTCATCCTGTCGGCCATGGAGCGTGATTCCAGCATCTTAAGCAAGGGAACAACGGGATTTGATCATTGCCAAGGGTAAAACTTGCCATTATAAAAATAAATACGTTTACTTGAGACTGAGAAAGTTGGCAGGAAATAAGCGGCCAGATTTTCAATTCTTTGCCTGTGTGAATTTGCTTCCTGCCACCCACAGGCAGAGGGGCCAAGAAGGCTGATGTCACAGGGCCACAGGACGCCGCTTATCCAGAACTGGCAGCCAACCTGCACTTCCCAGGAGCCGCGAGGCAGCGACCATGAAGAAGGCAGGCAGCGTGCCTGCCTCTCTCCAGTCTCTGCACCCCCAGTGGGCTCCCAGAGGTCCAGAGAAATTTCTCAGATGAGAAACTGAGGCATGGGCAGAAGAACCAGGAGCCAAGTGGATTGGAGTCTGGATTCTTGTTCCATCATTTAACTGTGTGACCTCGGGGGCATTTACTTGACTTTCCTCAGGCTGGTTCCTCATCTGAAGTAATGTTAACTATTTCACAGGGCTGTGGTGAGGTCTCAGTGGGAGACTGGGTCATCTTGGGCATGATCCTGGCTTGCACTAAGTGCTCGTCAGTGGTGACTATTAGGAGCTCCAGTGTCTTTGAAGGACTCGCGTATGGCTGCCCTCCCTCCCATCTGTCTTCTCCCTTAGTCCTCTTGACAGTTGTGCTCTGCCCCGACTGCCTTCCACCCCAGGTGGGCTGCAGAGAAGCTGGAAGGAAAAGCGAACACCCTGTCTTGGAGGGTTTATAGTCAGAGAAAACCAAAGTGTATCATGCATTTTTTATCACTGCTCTCCTAAGAGGGTAAAGCATACATCATACATCTCTCTTTTCCAGGACCTTTGAAATTTTTGCTATAAATGGCAAAACACATCAATGAATTTTTCCATGAATATTTATTGAATAGCACTTTTAATACAAAGCTGCTTGAAAAGCGAAACTCCAAGGAAAATACATTTTGTGCAGCCACTGATCTTAAAACATTTACTATGAATATGCTCATCATAGATATATTACACCCTGCTTTTTATTATTTGTTCTGGAAGAAATCTCACAGATTTGACCTAGATCATTTTTATAAGCTGAACAGTACTGGCAAGATGATCTTCTGGACCACATTCAGCTTGCTTTCTCTCCAGTCCTTTGATGGCTGCTCGCTGGCAACTGTTCTACGGATGTCTCTGGGAGTCATAAACAAGTAGTGATGGGGGATTAAAGATGTCCCTGGAACAAGGGAGCTTTGGAAACAGAAATTAGAGAACCAGGAACACTCGAGTTAGAGTAGGACCTCAGAGGTCATCTTATCCAATGCTCTCACTTACCTTTAAAGCCTGGGTGTCATTTCACAACCACCCACTGGATTGGCAAAAGTTGAAAAGAGTGGTAATGTAACCAGCAGCTGAAGCCAAAAAACACTTAAAGGTAGTGCCCCCTGGAGGGGGTAGCTGGGGAGGATAGATAGCCCCAGAGAAAAGTACTAAAAAGTATCCGATTTGGGGGTGGAAAGATGGATAAATAATTTGACTGTAGAGGGGGTGTGGATTCATTTCAGAATTCAGCAAGAGGGGCCAACAGATAGCAGCTCCCACTGTGCGGACCTTCCAGAAGGCTATTGTGGGAGTCTGAGGGTGGAGGCCTCTAGAGGTCAGCCTCAGAGAGGAAAAGCTTTGCAAGTAGCCCAGCAACTGAAACTGCTCCTGGTTTTGCTGTTGTTGCCACCTGGCAGAGAAGATGAAGACCAAGCCAGGCCTCTTTCTGAGATGCGTTGAGTGTGGCTGTTTTTTGGGTCATTTGACTGCTGTAGCTGCTGTTCTGAGAGTCGCTTGTCTGGTGCTGTGCTGGGGTGTCTTGACAGTTCCTAGAGCGTCTCTTGTTGTGTCTTTTGCTGTCTCTGGAGTTGGAGCCTGGCCTAAAGTCTGGCTGCTGCTTGTCCGCAGTGCAAGGAGACGCCATCTTAGACATGTGGCCTATCGTTCCAGAGAAGAGCAATGAGTCCTGAGTGGTGGGCAGACGCCATTTTAGCTGTTTTTGTTTAGAGCTAAGAAACACTGGACATGACTTTAGGTGAGGCAAAGGCCATTTTTGGCCTCAGTAACTATTTGTTTTCCCCTGATTTGTTAAATAAATCTCTTTGTTGGTGTTCCTTGAGCCTGACTAGTCTTGCAATTGTGCTCATGGGCAAAGAACTCAGACAGCAGCCATTAAACTATTTAGACAGTATCCTTGGCCAGTTTTAGTGCCTCTTGATGCCTTGTATCATTAGCTCCCTGGCTCCTAAAGATGTAGGGAAATGAGCACTTTGTACGTTACTTGTAGATGATGAATTTCTGTAGACGTTAGTAAGTTGGCCACCAAACTGACTAAAATGGAAAGTACGATTCTGCTGTCCTGTAGAACAAAAGTGGTTGTATGCCCTGCATATGTAGTGTCTCGCTTGCCGCAGCTTGATCTGTAGTGACCCCATCTAAAAGTAGCCTGAGCAGCCTTCAAAGGGGAAATGTGTGAACACATTCTTCCCTGATTCTCTGGACTGGTAGGTGTCTGGATATTTTTGATTGCTTAATAAATGATAGCATGCACCTCCAAAATATGGATATTTATTTGCATGTATGAATATCTTAAGTGTGGGATAAGCAAACATAAAATAGAAATTTTAAGGAGATGAGATAAAAATAGACATAAAACACTGACAATTTTTTTTTTTTCATGACAAGTGGGAGATCTGCACTCCATTTTGGACATCAGTACTAGAGAATATTATAATACTTTCCTAGGAAAAAGGATATAGTGGGAGTGGGGCAGAAACAGAAAACAAAAAGACAAAAATGTGTGTGTTTTGTGATCACATATTTGCAAAAACAAATGATGATTCCCCCAAATAGATTTATAGGTAGTTTAGCTATAGAGATAGATGCTGACATGTGGCTACACAGATGCACACATCCTTTTCTATATTTCTAGGGGAATAGAGAGTAGTGTGAATGGATCGTTAGCCCATCACTGTTGGATCTAAATTAGAGGGACAGGAAAGTGAGAAAAGAAGAGGAATTGAGTAAAATTAAATAGAAAAAGACTAACAAAAATGGGCAAATATTCAAGATAGATTGCTAAATGAAAAAGATGAGATGAAATGTCTACGTATTACATCTGTGCATATCCAGAACAAGTGCCTATGTGAAAAAGGACTAGAAAACAGGCCAGACAAATGAAAATACTGATTTGATTAGGCATACAATGCTCATCCTGGGCTTTGGTTGTCATTTAGACATTAATATTAACTGCTATCAATTCAGTCTCCTGGGATGTTTACGTCCAGGTTTTCCTCTCGACACCAGGATGCCATCTGTCTCCCTGCAGAGCCTGCAAGCTGTGTCCTTGCTTCATGGATGCGGTGCACACGTGTCTCTACTTTACAGACTGAGCAAGTAGGCTTAGGTGCAAGTGCTCAAATGAGGGCATTTGATTGTCTCAGATCAAGTTCATGAACTCTGGGAGACCAGGTCTTTTGTCAAATCCAGACATGATGGGCCCATCATCATGCTGGAGTGATGAAGACAGGAAGCAAGTCTCCCACAGATGCATTAGTGACAGAGTCAGTTCTAGAGTTCAAGCCTCTGCAATATCAAGTCTAGTGATCCTTCACTTCTTGGAGTTGTCTCACTCCCTGTATTCAAGGTCTGAACTTCTTCAGAGATTTATGGGATTAGAACAGCCAAGAGCTGTTAAGATAGAACGTTTCTGTTGAAAAAATGGCAAATGGCTTACATGGCAGAAGGGGGATTTTTAAGGGTGTGAGATTAGGTGAAGGTATCTCTTGGTTATTTTCATCTATGGTTCTTCTGCAATGAAAACTTAAGAGTTTACTTGTCCAGGTCAGGTCCCCGATGCAGGGTTCGAGGGAATCTTGTGCATCAGATTTCCTCTTCCTGGCCTCACAACTTGGTCTGACCCACCAGTGAGAGAGAGGGAGAGAGCGTACTCTTGGAACCTACACAACTAGGGTTGGTATCAACCCTGCCCAGGGTTGAGAGGCACGAGACCACCACAGGTCTAGGACTTCTCGATCAGAACCCAGTGGTGTCAGAGATGATCTCACTGCCCTTGTCTACTGGGCCATTTGAAGGGAAAATTGAATTATAATCCTAACATCCTTTGTACATCTGGAAATTTGTCACAGTAATTAAATGCTAATAAGGCGAGGGAGATTAAATGGACGGTTTCCTTAAAGATTACACTCTACCACCCAAGGTCAGGTGGAAATTGTAAGTAATGTAGTGGTGTAGTCAGATCACTCTGGCTGAATAAATGTCAGGACGAAAGCAAGGAATCGTTCAGTTTTCTCTGTTTGAACATCTCATTAGAAACTGTGTCATTCAAAGACGTATTGGGTGGCAGAAAGGTGACATTTAAGGTCTCTCAAGAGAAGCCAAGCCCTTTATTATCTGATGGAGGTTAATACAGCTATGGAACAGGGGAAGCCTGAGCGGAATGGGGAGTTATGCTCAGAGCTGGATTCAATGGGGAGCCCATGGAGAGTATCATCCTACTAGATCTGCCAGGGTTTCCCTGTCTTGCTGGTGTCAGGCTGAATGTGGGAACCACAACAGTTCTCGCTGGAGCAAAGACGGGATGATCACAGTTGAAAGAGAGGAAACTGAAGGAGACATGCCCCAACTTTTAAAATGATACAGGCAAGAGCCAACAAGCCTTTGGGTCTGGCAAGCATCACCGAGGATGCTGAAGGCTGTGATGTGACTTCATGCAGGGGAGATGTCTGTCAGAAACAGACACAGGGTAGATAGTGAGGGACTCAGTCCACTAATTGGTCTGTACAAGCCCTTTCCTGTGTGTGGGCTGAATCTAATGCTTTGCTTCTAACAAATTCAATAAGTGAAAGTGATAGGGTGTTACTCCCAGATAGGTTACAGAACACAGTGATTCTATCTTGCTCATGCTTCTCCAGCTCTTTGTGCTTTCTCACCCTGATGAGAGAAGCTTCCCTGAGATACTACACAGAAGGGAGGTATGGGTGGCTCTGGCCCATGACAAGCAAGAAACTAGGTCCAATGGGCTGGCAAGAAACAGCCCTTAAGGAACTAACTCGTGCCCATGATGATGTGAGTGAACTGGGAAGTGAGTCCATGCCCACTGAAACTTCTGATGAAACTACTTAGTGGCTGCCTCATCAGAATCCTTGAGCTGGAAAACTCAGTTAAACTGTGCCTGTGTTCCTGATGCACGGAAACTCCAAGTGAATGAACATTTTAAATGGTGAAGTTAATGTATGCCCAAGTTTGGGGTGACTTGCTGCGCAGTGATAGAAAATGAACAGTGAGTTTTAGGCTCTATGATGCTATTGAGATAGGGCTGGGGGTCCAGGTTGCCAAGTAAGGAGGCCCTCCTTGCACTGTCTCTGCATTTTTCACCCTTTCCCACCCCATGGAGAAGAAGGCTTTCCCTGCCCCTAACCTGAGGTGGGACTGATGAAAAATTACTATCCTCTCCTGCCTGGCCAGGGAAGGAATCTTCCATCCTTCCTCTCCTTGCCATTTATTCAAACACTTTCCCTCCTCTATTGTTCTTAGGAGAATAAAATGGGGGAAGGTCTCTGTGTTATACGATGGGGCCTAAAATCCATATCCTAAAATCCAAAACAAAAAGGTTCCCACGTCGAAGAAAAAAGCTTTATCAGTTCTAGATAACTTCTAGAATAGCACCAGGTCTCACGCCACATGCATGGCTATGGTGTGTAGGTCACCTAAGGTCTTCTGGGATCTGGTCTGTATAAGGGCAGGTTAAGGCTGCACTAGCTCTATTATTCTCTCCCTGAATCAAACCTACATGATACTATAACCATGGGTGAAAAAAGTGTACTTAGGCTGGTCCCACAACTGAACAAACAGATTCCCCGGCATGAATGGGAGTTGTGTCTCAGAAAGGTGGGTGTTTCCAAGCAAGAACTGAAACTTGAGATCAGGAGGTAAGAACTTGGCCTACAGGTAAGCAATAGGGTCCTTTCCTTAGTTGAGGCATCAGACCTGGGAGAGTCAGGATGGTTCCCCTGTGCAATTCCACACTACTTTCAGGAACACACTATCCCACAAGTTTAATGAAAACCAAAATTACAGAAGAGAATAAAACTTAATATATGGGAAAACTAGATTTAATAGAGCTATCAGTAGAGAATATTTGCATACCTATATTTAATATATGGAGATATAAATAAGATTGTTACAGGATAAAGAATAAAAGCACAAAAGAAAACAACAGGTGGGTTGAAGAGAATGTACACAGTGAAAAGCAGATAATTCTTGATAATCACCCTGGTGGTGTAGACATTAAGTTTCTGTGCTATTACCACAAGGCCTGAGTTTGATCCCGGCCAGGGAGGTGACCCACAGCCACAAGGCACCTCCTGTCCCACCTGCTGCTCCCCTCAGCAATGTATCTCAGTAGATCTGTCTGTTCCCCTCCCCACTTTTGTCTCTGGGAAATTCTCTCACCCACCATACACCTCGGGCCTATACCACAGTTCTTGTATGCATAAATAAATAAATGAATCTTTTTTCAAAAAACATAGTGAAGAATTTGCCCAGAACCCAAAACAATGGGAGTTAGAGATGAAAGTGTGGAAAAGCACTGCGATTCAGAAGCTAGACTTGAGACATCAATATAAAGGAATGCCAGGATGAGAAATTACAGAAGCAAAGAGGTAGCAACATTCAACTCAATGATACTTTCTAATATCCTAAAATTAAAGATGCCCAGATAGTGAAAGGCTGAATAGGATAAATTAAAGAGTAGAGATGTGGCCAATATGAATTGGAAAAGTTCCTAATGATGCTGTTAATGTCAACACAGTGGATTGGGGACATTAGACCTAAACTCATTATTACGACATGGTTATAACCTGATGCCGCCAGGTGATTCTTCAAAACATCCACTGTATTCAGTGGGCTCTGTAGACCGTAAAGATTTCTGAACTTGTTCTTTACTGGTGTTATCATGGACAGACCCCCAGAGGACCCCTGTGCCCCTGCCTCCTGGGGTTCATGTCTCTGTGTGATTCCTTACCCTTGAATGCAGATAGGGCCTGTGACTTTCTTGTAACCAGTAGAATATGACAAAAATACAAGGCCTTCTGTGTGATAATGTAAAGTAAGACAGTCTTGCTCCCTAACCAGCCTTGAAGAAACCAACGACAGCATTGTGAATGGCATAGGAGAGGCCAACAGAAACTGAGGGTGAACTGGAGAACTGAGGACATCAGTCCTATAACCACGAGCAACATGATTCTGCTGACAATGTGAGTGATCGTGGATGAGGACACTTCCCCATTCGAGCCTCCTGTTGAGAACGTTGCCTGGCTGCCACCTTCACTGCAGCCTAGAGAGACCCCAGAGCAGCAGAGGCAGTGAACAGAGCCCAGACTACTGACCAGTAGGAGGTCCATGTGTATTATTGTCAGCTGCTTGATTTGTGCAATCCGTCACGTAGTCATAGAAAGCCCATCTAGGTGACTGTTGAGGTATATACGCTCACCTTTGGGCAAGTCTCATGGTCTGCTTTTGATGGCTGAAGGCTGGGTAGGGATGGACGCATCTGTACATAGCACACTGCTTGGCTCTCCCAGGCTTCCTCCCAGACACACCAAGTGTGTGCCCTGCCTTCCAAGGTGGGGCCGGGTTACTGGCATCAGCATATGGAAGCTCTGTGGGGTAAGGATCATCCCTGTGGGTGAGCTGGATCCATCACTGGCAATGCTCATGATGGCCGGCAGGGGGCCCGAGGGCAGTTGTGCTCTCAGCAGCATGCACACATAGACAAGTGCATACTTCTGGACTTGACCCACCAAAGTGCTTGGCTTTAGTATTTTAGAGAAATGGAGCCTTTCTGCTGCCTGGGATGCCTGTGACTTATGAGGAAAACACTGGGCTTCTATCTATGGCAAGTTACGGCCACCTCTCTAACTCATACCTTTGGAAAGACCTGCTTCCTCTGAGCAGGTTTTCAAGTATTGGGGATGTTTGATAAATGGCCCTTAACACTGAACTCAGGTGCCCACCAAAAAGCATTCTGGCAAAGAATTAGCAGTGAAATTTATGGGGTCACTTCCAAATGAACTGAATGTGCACACTTGCCTCATTTCCAGCAACTCTTCGAAGAGTTATAGGGATGCAGTGCAGGGCAATCAGGTGGTTTAGTGGAAAGCTCCCACGTGCTGGCCCTCACTCCACATCCATGATCACTCACATTGTCACCACATGACATTCTTGGGGACCCATCCCCATCTCCACTTTCATTTTTCTCCTTTGTAAAATAAAGGGTCTGAACTTTTGGCAACTCAATCTCAGAAATTAGATTTCTCTTCCTCACCACCCCCAACCCCAAAAAAGAAACATAGTACATAGTGACCACCTCCCAGGGGCTCCTGTGGGGTGATGTCTATGGAAACCTGTGATATGTGAGAACACATTATTATTACCATTAATCTCCAACTACCTCACCACGAGCTGTGGTCTGGTGCTGCTGATGCTGGACCCAGAAAAGAACGTCTCAAGAAAGGAGGACACTTCTGCAAACAAACTCATTTAGCTCATGCTCACCTGACAGTCAACTGCAATTACTTCTACTTTTTTTCAGATCAAGATCCTTCATAATAGGTAAGTCCTTGTTAGTTAGGGCAGATCTGCTTCTACTTCCCATGGCCGGGACCCCAGTTTCTGCAATGCTTTTGCACAGAAGTTCCCAGGGAGGGAACTGTCTACCATCACAAAAGGGAGCTCTGTGGACCACTGTACTCACCTCAGTTTTTGGAATCCGTGGCTTTCTCCACACAGACCTCCTTCCTGGCGCACTGCAGCCTGGGCAGACAGCCAAGGAGTCTGGTGGTGGTGGAGGCCACCTAAATCTCCTGTGTCCCTCCACTTTCTAACACACCATGGATTAGAGGGGGGAGCTCAGAGGAGGGGAGCTCGCAGTGCCATCACCCCAGCTCTCCTCCAATGGTAGCAATTCTGCTTTGTCCCAAACTTTCGTGTTCACTCAGCAGAGGTGAAGCTGTGTGATCAGCCACACCTACGCCCCTCGCAAGGCAGCTTGCTGTCAGCCGTTACACATGTCTGGTGAAGGAGGTCTCGTTCCCTGTCTGAATAGTTTACAGAGCATTCCTCCCACACCACAGCCTACTCTCTGTGGAAGGGGTTGTAGTAAACAGGATCTGGCCATATTCGCAGTCATTACACAAATGAGTGGAATCCCAGGTCTCTCATTTGTCAAGGAGAAAAAAAAAACAAAGCGGATGTGAAGGATTAAATGGGCGATTGACAGCTCAGGCTGGGCCATCAAGAGGAATTATTTCCTGAGGATAAATGTGTGACCTCACCATGTACTGACTTAAAAATGCTACTAGTTCTGGCTGGCTGAGCACAACATCCTATTAAGCATTTCACACCCAGCCCCATTCCTTTAAAAAGCAACTTCCCGATCCTACCAGCTTATATTGATCTGAATTTTGGTCTTTTTCTATATTAGAGAGAAAGAATGTCAGAGCCCCAGGCTCCTTCAGTCCCAGCTCTTCATATGCTGCTCTGGACCGTGAGAAACAAAAACTCAACTCAACCCACTTTTGGCAATAAAGGGAATTTATTGGCTCATGTAGCAAAAGTGTCCAGAGATAGGGCCAGTCGCAGGCATTGGTCCTGCCAATGTCACAAGGACCTGGTATCTTCATACTCCTGGTATCTTCATACTCCTGGTATCTTCATACTCCTTTCAGGAGGGTTGGCTTCATGCTGAGAGTGGTCCTCATCTCCATCTCCAAGAAGACCACCCCGACCCTGAACAGCCTACTTCCACTTTGCTATGAAGCGGGTGGACAAAACATTTCCAGAAAGACTCTTGAAATGGCCTCCAGCTTAGCTCACATCACCACATCTGAACTAGTCACTGTGGCCGGAGATTGAATGTGCTGTTGGCTGAATCCAGATCATGTGTTCACTCCTGGAAGTGTTAGAATCAGCTCTGCCACATCATGAAACGCCCAAACAAGAAATCGAGGTCTGGTGGGACAGGAAATGTGGGATTGAACATTGGGGACGAAATCAACATCATCCCCACTATGTCCTTGCTAGTGTGGATAAAAGCTGAAGTCAGAGAGAGCAAAGGCTTTGTTCAAGGTCATAGTAGACCAGAGCTGGGGACCATTATGAAGTACTTCATCAGTAGACTATTCTACTTCTGCCTTGTTCGGGTGAGCTCATCCAATATGGAGAGGTATTCAGTGTGGGTTTAGAATAATTTCTCCCCATATAGGAATGGCCTCACATTTCAAACACTTCCAATGAGTTCCCAATCAGAAGAAAACAAACCTATGCTCCATGAATTCTTGCAGCACAAGGTTCAAGCACAGCTCTTCCATCTCCCCTCTTGGGCACCCAAGAACCAAGTGACTCTTGTCACTTTTAAGGGAAAAATGCATTCTGGTGTGCAAACATTATTGCATATTCATGCACTCAAAATCTAATTTTAGCTGCAAGAGACTTCATAAGATGTTCACATCATTAAGCGGCTTTCTTCCCAGGGTTCGGAAGCCTGTCTATTCTTCTCCCTCATTTACACATTGCTGACATTATCATCGTGTGTTTTAGTTTTTTTAAATTATATATTTTGGCTTTTCCAAATTGATCCACAACAGGAGATAAAATCCATGAAAATTACATGCTCAAACACGGGTTTGTGTAACCCTGCAGCCTTGCTAGCAAAGTTGGAATCTGTAGACAGTCAAAGTCTTGCTGTTCTGTTTTGATTAGTTCCTGAGCGTTGGCCATGCTTCTCCCCACCCACAGCTTGACTCCCTGGATCCTTGGAGCAGTCTCACCTTTAAGAAGAAGCTGAGAGCTCTAGATGAGACCTCGTTGGGGGAAGGAAAAATGAACGCTCCCCAAAGGACAGACAGAGCCTCCCCTCTGCTTCTGAGATCTCCCAAAGAGACTAGAAGCCCTGGGGAGATGTCGGCGAGAGCAGTCACAGCCCTGGGCCTTCACCTCTCCTCGTTGGCCCCACATCTATAAGCTCCTGCCAAGCCCCAGGTGCCTGACTGTGTAGACTAACTCAGTGTGGCCTCTAGGTGACTTGACCCTGTCGCTCCACTCACCGGCATGCCTGCTACATGCACAGTGAAGTGGAAGGACATAGAGCAGGTGACACTGCACCTGGGAGAAGAGGGCGCCAGGTACTGCAGTGGTGAGTGTCCCCACCCAGCTGCCAGGAGCCCTGGTGTGTTGCTTTCCTGACACTGAGGGTGGTGGTGGTGGGGGACCCTAAGGGATGGTACCCCAGCTTCAGGCCCAGTCAGTTCTCCAGTCACACCTCCACCCTCCCCAGCCTGTGTGCCTCTGTGCCTTCTCCCCAAGGGTTGACTGGGCAGTCAGAGACTGAGGACCAAAGATGGGGAGTCATCTCCAGTTTCAGCTTCCTGATCCCCATCACTCACACTGTCATCTCCTTCAACTACAGCTTTGCTCTGGGATGCCGGTACCCCCTGTACCCCCTTCCATGGCAGTGTGGAAGCATCTCATGGGTCTAGATTCCGACTGCAGCTCAGGAGAAATGGCCTTGACCTCGGAGTCATGCTGCACCAATAAATGTTGACAAAGAACCTGGAGTTATCTGGCTTTGAGCTGAGCCAAGCGATGCCGCGGGAGGATCCGATACAGCACTGACCGTAATGGGGGTTCTGGGGGAACTTAGGAAGGACGTGGAGTTGGCCAGGACTACAGGTGCTCAAGTCCACTCATTGTGAAAACTGAAGGCGGAGGAGGCGTCTCTCTGAGGAAGGGCATTTCTGCTGGGCTCCAAGCCCTGTCTGTCCTCACTGGGGTGGCGATCGGCTCCCCATAGCTGGCCAGGGAGCAAGGGGTCAAGGATCCCCCTGCTGTTTTCCCAACTCTCTCATCCTGTTTTCTCCTTTTGAAGAAGCTTGGCTGGAGCCTGGGACACAGCTGGGTCACCCAGACATGCAGCACTGCCGAGCGGCCCAGAGGGGCCACGTCCAGGCCCATTACCTTCTTCCCCTGGGAAGGGTCATGGGGCAACTGAGTGCTTGACACCCTCCCTACATCTTGATCATCCCGGGCTGTGCTCCTGGAGCCGCTGCCACTTCTAGATCTGAGCCCCTGGTCTCAGTTTCACTTCTGAGCCTAAGGCAGGCAGGGAAGGTAGATCTGAGGTCATCAGGACCAGCACCTCTGCCCCCCAGGCCGCCTAATCACTAAGTGACTGTGAGGACACACAGAGCTCCCTTCTGTGTCCTGGCCCATCTCCCTGCTGTAGACTCAGAGACGTGTGCCCCATCTTCTTCTTCTGCAAAAACACTTCAGGGTTTCCTGAGCCTCTGAGCCTTTGTTCTCTCTGCCTCAATTGTCATCCACCTCCCAGCACTCCCCACTCCCCCCTCCCCCCCGGAACTCCCCGTCACCAACTCTGAATTCTCCCTGCCTTTGCTGTAGTTCCTATAACTTCTCCATTTCCCGGGCCATAGGGGTGACCCCCTGTGAAGCCACCCAGCACTGGTGCAACCCCTAGAACTGTGAGCTAGGGGTGGAGAGTGGGGAGAGGGGTCTTCCCCATCTGTCTTCTCCTCACAGCCTGCGCACTGCAGGCAGGGCCTCTGGGAAGGCCCTTCTGTAACTGAGGAAATGGGTGAACAGTGGGGAAGATGTCGGCCTTGCAGAAATAGCGGGGACTCCGGTGAGGACTCTGGGTCAGGAAGTGGTGGAGGGGGTGGTAAGGGGACAGAGGAGCTTTAATGGCAGGGAAGCAGGCAGAAGCCCAGGCCACAGTCTCTCTTTCAAGGGCCACATTAATGGGCCATGCAGTACCCCTTCCTCATGACCCCAGAGCAGGACCCACAGGGAACAAGGTCCTGTAGATATGGGTGGTGTAAGGAGCCACAGCGATCCCCAAGCCCCATTCCTCCTGGGCCCTCCACACCCTCCCCAAGCCCACTCCTGCTGGCATATGTACCCCTCAGGTCTCAGGCACCCTGTCTTCTGTCCCCCACACCCTGATCTGGGGCATGTTGCGAATCCCCATCTTCCCTGGGGACAGAAGAAGCCAGGCGAGGGAGCCCCACTCCAAGGAGCACACGTGTTGGAAAGAGTAACCAGGGGTTCACAGAACTGT
Organism: Condylura cristata; assembly: GCF_000260355.1. Taxonomy (NCBI): domain Eukaryota; kingdom Metazoa; phylum Chordata; class Mammalia; order Eulipotyphla; family Talpidae; genus Condylura; species Condylura cristata. The sequence continues at coordinate 30,758,770 of NW_004567118.1, read as the reverse complement.
GGCAGGTCCTGAGGGTGGTATGTTCATGGGGGACACGGTACCCTCAGTGCCATCAGTCTATCAGCAAAGAAGTGGGCCAGGGCTGCAGTGAGTGGTGCCGGTGTTCACACCACAGGTGTTTATGACGTGTCAAGACACCTGACTGGGCTGCAGGGCCCAGCAGCAGCGACAGTGAGCCCTCCCACACTGCCATCCTGCCCCTCACAGTGCCGAAGCCGCCCAGCCCATTCTCTGCAGTCAAGGACCTCACAAGCAAGCGGTAGCGGCTGCAGACAGGAAAGCAGGCTTCCGTGGGCCCGGGGTGCGCGCGCGCCTGTGAGCGCCAGGCGGGGCACCCACCAGGCATTGCGTGCCCGCGTCCACGTGCGATGGCCTCTGCCGGCCTGGGCGTGAGCGTCTGTGGGCGCTCGTGGTAGTCTGTCCTGTGTGGCCCGGGTGGACCGATGGCTGGTGTCTGGGTCTCCCGGGAGTGAGGAGGGAGGCGGCCCCTAGCAGGCCTCCCTGTTGGCCACACGAGCCCCGTGTCCAGCCCAGGTGTGGCCGCCAGCTCCGCCTGAGTGTGGGCACCGCCCGGTGGGGCGCCCTGCTCTCAGTGGGCGGGCAGACGGCCGGGGCCTATCATCTGGGCACGTACTCCCTGGGCAGCCCGGCCCCGTTGTGGTCACGCAGGGCCTTGTCCACTGTCCGGATGTAGCCATTGATCAAGTCCTTCATCTCCGGGGTGAAGGGCTCGGGGCCGCGCGGGTGCCGGCCGCGCCGCCGGAAGCTGCCCTCCTTGTTGTTCTCCACGCACAGCAGCCGCTCCTCGCTCACGGAGACGTTGAGGAAGGCGGCCATCTCCCGCAGCGTGGGCACCAGGCTGTGCCGCAGCTCCTCGTAGTGCACCACCAGCAGCCGCTTCCCGTACTTGAGCCAGTCCAGCACGTGCGAGGACCACCAGGACGCGTAGCTGTTGACGAAGTCCGGCCACTCTGGGGAGGGGACAGGAGCAAGCGTCAGGCCTGCCCCGCTCGGCAGAGAGGAGCCCTGGGTATTGCCGCCACCCACACGCGGCCATCCAGCCCTGATCCCTTGGGTGGATGCACCTTCTTGGTGACCCAGGGTGAGCCAAGGGTTAGTATCAGGTTACGCTCCCCACCGGGAGATGTGACCCTTGTCTGCGGTCCCTAGCTGTTTCCTTGGAAACACTCGACTTAAGACAAATGGGCATCAGGAGTGGGCCATCTCTTTTGGGCACATTTCACCTGTGGGGCAGCACCTGGCTGGGCAGAGCTGGGCGGGCCCCCAGGTCTCAGGTCTACAGGACTCCATGGTGTTAAAGAGGAGGGAAACCAAGGCAGAAATCTCCACCAGAGGGCCCAGCCACTGTGTACACTAAGTGTGGGTGCTGGCTGAGCAGTGGGTGGGCAGCTCCCCGGCCTTCTGGCCATGATGGGCAGGCCCAGTCTCTGCACCGGCTCCACCCATAAAGCTCAGTGACTGGCTTAGCCAATGCTCAAGGTGTCTGGTGGGTGTGTTGGCCACAGCGACACGGCTGGGCAGCAGGGCAGATGACGAAGCCGTGGATACAGGCAACTGCAAATGTTTGCAGGATTTTCTACTCTGAGATCTCTTTTCCAGAAAATTTAGGTTGTTTTTGGAGGGGTACAGTGCACATGTCAAGAGTCATCCCGACAAAAAGGGTTCCCATGATGGGACTATTGGAGACACCTCAAATGCATGGGGGAGGGTTCACTTTTTCTAATCAACACAATGGCCCTAGGAGATAGGGACCGACCGCCCCGAACCCCTGTTCTTAAGATGAGAAAACCGAGCCTCAGTAGACAGGTGTGCAGCCTGCTCAGGGCCGCTGGGCAGGCAGGGAAGGAGGGGCTAAGCTCAGCTGACTGAGTCCCGGAGGGGGGGGGGAGCGGCTGTGTGCCTGGGGGCATGTGTAGAGGAGGGTGACTGGAGACAGAAAAGACCCTCATCAGCCTTAGCAGACCCAGAGTCACGCAGGGACAGAAGCACAAGCCTGTGTGTTCTCTGGCATCATGCCACCCACCCTGCTGGACAGTTTTCTCAGGGCCGCTGGGCAGGCAGGGAAGGAGGGGCTAAGCTCAGCTGACTGAGTCCCGGAGGGGGGGGGGAGTGGCTGTGTGCCTGGGGGCATGTGTAGAGGAGGGTGACTGGAGACAGAAAAGACCCTCATCAGCCTTAGCAGACCCAGAGTCACGCAGGGACAGAAGCACAAGCCTGTGTGTTCTCTGGCATCATGCCACCCACCCTGCTGGACAGTTTTCTGAGTTCATTGAATATCATTCATTACCTGGACTTATATCCCTTCTATTCATTGTCCAAGGCCTAAACTGTATGCCCTGAGTGCAGACCATGACCCCTTTAGCCAGGACCTTTCATGGCTTGACCAAGTGCTTGGCACCCACTAGGACTCCAGGAAGCACCTGTCAGCAGACTGACTCCATAAACGGAGCTGCAGTGGGGAACAAGCCAATGTGAGTCAGAATCAAAATTCAGGTGTTAGAGACGAAAAATATTCACATGTTGAAGTCTTAACCCCCGTTTTGTAGTTGGAAATGTGGTTCTAGGGAGTTGAGGTGGGTGAGGTCATGAGTTAGGAGGTTCGGGTCCTTGGAATGGGGGAAGTGCCCTTGAAAGGAGACACAGCAAGCTCGTTTCTGATCTCCTCATGCACCTGCCCCCAGGGGAGCCCAGGTGAACCACAGCGAGATGGCAGCGGTCTGCAAGCCAGGCAGAGTAACCACCGGAACCACACTGGCTGGCACCTTGATCTCGGACTGCCCAGTCCAAAGATGTGAGAAACGTCTCATGTTATGTCTGCATGTTGACATTTTGTTATAGCACTACCTCGGCAGCGAGACAGGCCGCACAGCTAAATGCCTGGGCTCATCAAGAAAGCAGGGCTGCTGGGGTCCCCTACGGTGCGCTGTGAGGAGTCAGTGAGAGGCAGCTTGGAGTGGGACTGACAGAGAGCGCTGGCACGGACTGATCTCATCGGGTGATCTCATGTATGATCTCATTGATCCCGGCTCCCTTGAGGTTTAGAAAGATGGAGGCTGGTTCCGGAGGCAGGGGAGGGGCAAACTCAGGGCTTTCTGTGCCCAACGCCCTACCCTCCTAGGTAGAAGCAGGAGTAGGAAAGGGGTGCAGTTCACCTCACCCTCTATGCGGAGGTGGTGGTGGGGGAGAAGATCTGTGGCAACATGTCTGGGAAACCCACGCAGAACCCCATGGCCTGTGGACCTGTACTGCAGGAGGGCATGAGGAAGAGGCAGGGGGAAGCCAGCAGTAAGGCCCTGGGGAGGTGGAGCACCATGAGGGGTACTGGTCCTGCACCCTAATGGGTGTCCTGCCCACACTAACGGCCCCTTCAGTCACCTTTGCTCTTCCAGTTGCGGTCAGCTGCATAGCCCAGGTGTCCCGCGCACTTCCTGTTGAACTCGGCCACCAGGGATCTGTAGGGGTTCCGGATGAGCAGGATGGCGGAGTCGAACATCTCGATCTCCTTCCTGCCACTCTCGTGGGTCTTCACACAGATGGTGCGGCGGCTCCGCCAGTGGTCCTTCTCGCCCTTAAACCCTGGGGAGGAGAGGGGCATCTCAGGCGGCAGACAGGGCTGATTGTGAACGGTGTATACTTGAGCGAAAGAGGGGCTGGGGCAGAAGAGAGGCCCAGCACAAGGTGCCAGGAGAGCCAAAGGCGGGCGATGGGTGTGGCCATTACCAGACTCACACCCACCCCAGAGAAAGTAAGAGCAGGCCTCCCTGGTGGCACAACGGGTTATGACGCAGCACTGCAAGCTAGCCGCAGCCTCTTCAGTGACCGTTTGATCCCCGTCCAGGAGGTGATTCGCATGGCTTGGTAGACCTCTCCTGACCCGCCCGCTACTCCCCTTATCTGTATGCTTAAATCAATAAAAGTAAGAGCAGATGGTGCCCACTCCTGGGGACAGCTGGGGTCTCCATGAGACAGGAGGTGAGTCACCTCCTGCAGACTCCAGTCAGGAGGCAAAGGGCCTTGCCGTGCCCAGTTGCTAGACACTGGATATACAAGTGTTTGGGTGATTTCACACAAGTAAATAACCCAATAAGTTAGCCATGTTGATAGCCGGATAGCTGGAAGGACTGAAGCTCAGAGTGGGTCTGGGACTTGCTCAAGATCACAGAGTAGCACAGCAGTCAAGCCAGGGCTTTCTCGACACTTTGTGCATCCCTACGAGGCCCTGGCTTTTATTCACCTCCTTGCTGTGAAGGAGGGAGCCCCATCTCCAGGTATAACTGCTACAAGCAGCGGTAGCCCTACCTCTGACTTCTACAATAGTCCTAACAGCTCCTGGGTCTTGCATCTACAGAGACCCACCCATCCACACAGTCACTCACTTATCAGCCAAGGTCCTTGTATGTTCATTCTGTGTTAGACTTTTTTTTTTTTAAGATTTATTTATTTATTTATATGGTACAGGCCAGAGATGTGGAGGGTGAGAGGATTCACCAGAGACAGAGAGGGGAACAGAACAGGCAGATTGACGAAGTACACTGCTGAGGGGAGCAGCGGGCGGGTCAGGAGAGGTCTGCCGCACCATGTGGATCTCCTCCGGGGCAGGCGGGGATCGAACTCATGCGGAAGTGGCTTTAGCTTCTTAGTGCTGTGCTAACCCGCTGTGCCACCAGGGAGGGCCTGGACTTTTTTTTAGTCATGACCTTATTTATTTACAAGCACAGGATGAGCCCCTAACCTCCCCCAAGACACAGCAACCCTGATATCCAGTCTAGTTAAATACTGTAAGTGGGAAGCAAGGGGTGAGACAGACACCATCTTTAAACTTACAGTCTAGTGGTGAGATAGCCCTGATATAATACAGACCCTAGAGATGTATGGGAACAAAGAAGCAGGGGTCCAACCACGAGAACAGAGTGGGAGGTCAGGAAGCATCCTGGAAGACATCACCTGGACCTAGTCTCTGGCCACGCCCCATGTCGCCAGTGCCATGCAGCTCTGGGACACCTTGCATTCAAGCTCATGAGTTTATCCTGCGCTCTTGGAAGCAAACATGATTCCCACCACCCACCTCCATTCATGATGGCTGGGAATGAATTATATCTACAGCAAGCTGCAGGGGGATTTTTTAATGCCTAGAAAATGCAAGTCTCTTTTGAATCTGGAAGTCTGGGCTTATCCAATGAAACTCAACATGCTTCAAACTCATCTCTGCGGTGGGCCAAAAGTCTGCTTTGATTCATTTTGTCACACAGCTGGGAATTGCAGGAGAGGAAGGGTCAAGTCACGGCTGAGACAACTTGAGATGTGGCCTTTGACCACCCTGAGGCCCAGAGTACCTTTCATACTATGAACCAGGCAGGTTCATCAGCAGCCACTTTTCTACTTTCCTGTGTCACCTGGACCACATTTGCCCAAGGCAGGTTTGGCATTTCGGCATGGCGGCCGCCTCTGCACACATGTGTCACTACTCTGGTGCCATAGCTACGTCTAACAGGTCCTATAAGGCTCCAAGAAGCCCTTAATGAGGCAGTGTCACCTCTTGGACCCACCTCGACATAATAGTTGCCTGAAAAAGCCCTGTAAGAGGGACAAGGTGAATAACCACGCAGTCTATCCCAGTGGGTACGAGGCCCAAGAAGACAGGACCACTTCACCAGAGGTGCCCATGAGACTCCGGGGTACCAGGGACCATGGGCAAGCCTGGCTTCTGTCCAGCCAGACCAACGGTGCTGTGGGTGATTCCAGAATGCACTGCCAACCTCAGAGAGTCCCCCTTTCCCCTAAGACATTATTGATAGTATCATCATCTTCTAAGAGACTTTAGTTAAGAAATCCAGAGAAAATGCTCTAATACTTGACAAGGGAGAAACACATTTTGCCAAATTTAGATCCCACTTGACTTGTCTGAGTTTCTTCATTCTTAAACATCACCCAGACTTAAGTCATTTAAGTTCATTTACTTGGCATAATGAAGCTTCTTATTTCTACAAGGGGAAGATTAGGAATCATAAAAATCTTGAAGATTTTTACACTTATTTTTTTTTTAAATAACATTTTTATAAGATTAACTCAGTCTCACATAATTATTATGGTCTTGGGAAATTTGAGAAAAGTTTGTGGAGAGGGACTCTAAACTCCTTGGCTCTCTCTTTAAAACAGGCACTATTGGGCCTCCCTGGTGGTGCAAGGGTTAAAGACACATGCTATCACCATCCCCACCAGGGACGTAATCCCCTTGGTGCAGCAGACCTCTCCTGAACCACCAGCTGCTCCCTCAGCAGTGTATTTCAGAGGACCTGCCTGTTCTGCTCGACACTCTGTCTCTGGTGAATCCTCTCACCCCCCTCGCCTCTGGCCTCACCCCAGATCCTGTATGCATAAATAAATATATCTTTTTAAAAAAAAATAACAGGCACTATTTCATTAATGGTGTGTTGGGGATGCTGGCATTGGCGCCAACTGGGCACTTGTTAGAAATGCCCATTCCCAGGCCCTCACTGGTGTTGCAGTGGGTTAAAGCACAAAATTATGAAGCTATCTGCAGCCACTGCAGCACGAGTTCGATCCCTGGCCAGGGAGCAGATCCACATGGCGCGGCAGACCTCTCCTGACCCGCCCGCTGCTCCCCTCAGCAGTGTACTTCATCGATCTGCCTGTTCTGCTCCCTCGCTCTCTGATGAATTCTCTCACCCCCCAAACCTCTGGCCTGTACCCCAGTTCATGTGTGCATAAATAAATAAATATTTAAAAATGCCAATTCCCAGGCCAGCCCTCTGGGCCATTCGTGTGCACATCCAGGTATACTGCTCCAGCCATCTGGTCCAGCGCTAGGGAGCTGGCTGGTGCTCTGGCCTCACTCACCTTTGTTGTAGAGTGTCCCATCAAAGTAGTAGCTCCCGGTGTAGAAGCCGGTGGCGTGCTCGATGAGGTGGCGCGCCCAGGTGTTCCCGGCTCCTGGGAAGCTCGATAGTGCCACAAACACTTTGGATTTGGTGGGCAGAAACCTCCTGTCTATGCACCGGGTATCTGAAAGTTGAATTTTTCTCAGAGTTACTCATCCCCACTCTGATTCCCTGATGCACCACTGGAATCCCCTCCATGGGAACTGCTGATCCCAGATGCCCACTTAAGAGGTAGGGAAACTGAGGCCCAAAAAGGGAAAGGCATTTTCCACCTGTCACTTGCCGCTCAGTTCTGTGACTGAAGCCCTGCTGCCAATGAGGCTTCCTCCAGCAGCTGAGAGTGGGCCCGGATTGACAAACCGACCCTAGCCCTCGCTGTCTCCATGGCCTCAGTGTGGCACAGAGAACTCCAGATCGTGCAGGGAAGGTGACTGGAGGCTGGACTTGGGCTGACCCAAGCCACACAGGCAGGTGGGTGCAGCCAACAAGGCTCGGGCTGGGCTAATGCCAGGCTGTCTCTTCTCTCCTCAGGGCCTCTGCAAGGGGCACCACTGGGCAGTAGACACTAGATAAAGGTGACAATGTCCCTCTGCTCCTGCTGTTCCTGATGCCACTTTCTAGGGTCAGTGGGGCAGATGTTCATACAAAGATGGTGGGGCCTGGGCATAGTCCAGGTCCTGGGCTGGATTAGGGCTCTCATACCTCCTGAGTCTACCACCTTTCCACCACTAGTCCTCTGCATTCCCCCGCCCCCACTCTGTCCCTCTTCCTCAAATCAAACTGAACCCCACACCTGGCAGTGGGGGCAGGGAGGAGGGCCGCAGCCCCTCTCCAGCCACTCACCTTGCACAGGCGTCTGGTAGACCTCACAGTACTCTGCCAGCCTCTGTGCCTCTGGCTCCTGGCTGCACAGCGAGCCATCCACGGCATCCTGCACATTGAACTGGGGGGTGGGGTAAGCACAGTAGCACTCCCAGCCCCTAAGGATGGCCAAGGGGAACTCCTGCCAGGGAGGGAGAAGAGAAGCATCTCAGGCAGGTGCAAGGGCCATGCCTCCCACAGCCCAGGTACCACATGCAACACTCAGATTCAACAGGGTGATGTCACACCCCATCTCTGGGCTCTGTGCCCTAACTGAGGAACACCAGGGGATGTGGCATCTCACTGCCTATAGCTTCCAGGGTGGTGACAAGTGAAATGTCAGTCACGGCCCAGTGTGAGCGGTGCTCTGCCTACAATGAGCCACGTGGAGAAGACAGTTAGCAGAGTCTTGCTTCTGCATGGCCATCAGGAGGGGGCAGTGCTCCAGGAGGGACAGGCAGTCCAGGCCAGGGGTCTGCATCAGCAAATGTGCTTGTGGATCTGAGTGGGACAGAGCAGCCCACACAAGGCAAACAGGGGTAACATGTGACATCTTTACCCAGCAGACCCAGGCGTCCCAACTGAGATCTGGGGTCCCTGCCCTCCATCTCCCTACAAACAGATCCAGCCAAACCCTGGTGCCCAATGTCTCTGCGGGTTGGGATGAGAGGCTAGAGACAGACCTCTCTGATAGGGGACAGGTGAGCAAGAGCAGACTCAGGCTCCCCAAAGTTCTCAGGCTGATGGGGCCTCCTGTCCAGGGGGGGAGAGGGAGACACCTCATAGCTTGATGGTCTTTCATGTGACTTCTCACTCTCCTCAGGGGAGGCTGCACCATACTGTAGAGAGTTCTAGGTCTCCAGAGGGCCTGGGTGTGACTCTGGGTACCCAGGCTGGGCAGCCTGGGTAAGGCGCTGAGCCACTGTGAGTTGACTGCTGAACAAAGGTAATAAAATCCTCCTTGTGCTTTTGGTCTGAGGACTGGATATGGCAGGGCCAAATGGCCCAGCCCTGGACTCGGCACACAGCAGACACTTTACCAGAAGAGTGGGCCTTCCCAGCTTCTTACCCATGGAAGCCAGACAGCAGCCCAGCATGCTCAAAGAGCCCTCACCTACCTCTCCCATGCGGGGCTTTTTGTGCGCCTACTATGTACTGGGCACTAGACAGGACATTTAGCCCCACCTCACCCACCCCCTGCCTCTTGCTAACAGGAGATGCAAGGTGCTTAAAGAGAGAAGGAGGAGTCTCCTGTGGGGAGTGTGGAGGGAGGGAGGTGGTGGGCAGGGACCACTTCTCACAGCGCAGGGAAGGGAAAGGCTGCCCAAACCTCTTCATCTTCTGCCACAGCAAAACCTCATAAATGAGTAAATAAATAAGACTGTCAATAGATGTTTTTGAGCGTGGTTTGGCCAAGCCAATGTTCTGAGCACTTAGACAAGAGTAAATGGTGGCCCAGTGGCCCAGCCCTGGAGGGGTGCAGACCTGGCATGGGGGAGGAGGGGCAGCTGCAGGGTGCCGAGGGGCTGGACTCCTCCCCCTCCCCCCTGCACACTCCCTCCCCCACCCCACACACAAAGCAGCCCTTGAAGCCCCTGCCCTCCTGTGTCCGAATTCAAGGCCTCAGAGACCTCTTCGCCTCTGCCAGGAATTTCACCAGGATCCATGCCTGCTTCCCTCTCAGAGCTGAGCCATCACAGGGCAGAGAATGAGACACTTTCATGATGCCCTGCTGCACACCCCTATACACACCCCTACACACACGCCTCCATGCAGCCCACATGCCCCTACATATACCCAGACATACGCAACACACACACACCAATACGTGCACACGCACACCCCTCCACACACCGTCCCACTGCATGCTCTGCCTCAACAGCTCAGACCTCCCTTTTGAACTGAAAATTTTGTAGCCTATGGAACCATAAGCAAGTCACCTTCCCTCCTGGAGCCTTCGTTTCTCCCTCTGTAACATGGACATGCTCTGTGAGTCAGAGCATCTCACTGAGCTCTCTTGTGGGCCTCCCCTGGCCTCCCTCTTAGGGCGGTGAGGCCCCTCTGCCTTTCCTGGGAGAGGCCTGAGATGTGACTCTCTCCACAGACGTCGGGGAGGCAGCTGCTCTGGGTGACCCTGGGTTCCGTGTCCAGGGACCCCAGGAGAGAAAGCACCAACTTGATTATCAGGCAGACCTGGACTCAACTCCCAGCGCAGTTCCTTGACATGGTGAGAACTTGCCAAGTAACTGCCTGCTCTGAGCCTCGATTCTCTCACTGTGACATGGGGGGTAAGCCCACCTCATGGAGCATCAGGAGAACAAAGGGGGAAAGAGAAGGCAGGAGAAGGCTAGGCCTGGTGCCTGAACACAGCAGGAGCACCTCTCTTTCCTCATCGCTTAAGAAATTCAATTGCAACAGAGGTTCACATGCAGAGTACCTGAGGCCTTATTTCCTAAATTTCCTCAACATGACTCTTCTCACAGGCTCCAGAAACTCAGGATCAAGCAAAGGGCTGAAACCCCTCCCCCTAGTTAGTGTTTATGATGCCTCCGTCTTGATCAGTCACATCAAGAGCTGCTCTGAAGACCCAGTGCCCACGATGGGCCCTGTCCTCGGAAGCACCAAACCCACGGCTGCTTGCCAGAGCTGTGGTGACATCCCGCACAGGCCACCACCCATCACCGCCTAGTGCAGAGCCCAGGCCACTGGACTTGGTAGTGAGTGGATTGATGGGCTGACCAGCTCATCAGCATCCAAACAGCCAGGACCCCCAGGTTGTTTCTCAACAGCAAGTGAAATCTATCCTGACTCTCAATCAGGATGCTGCCAGCTTTCTGGAAGCAAGCTCTCTAGTTGACGTGAGTTAGTGAAAAGACGTCACAAGAATTGCAACCTCTGGCCTCTACCAAGGCCATCCATCCTCCACCAAAAGGCCCTCAGCCTGGATCCAATCCCTATCAAGGCAGGCAGTGGACACAAGCAGGCAGCATCCACACCACTGTGAGGGACCGAACCGTGTCCCCTAACCCTCGCACCTCAGAATGTATCTGAATGTAGAAACAGGGCCTTTAAAGAACTAATTAAGCTAAAATGAGGCCACTTGGGTGGGCTCTAATCTAAATGACTGGTGTCCTTATGAGACGATATCAGGACACAGGAGCACACAGAGCAAGCAAAGACCAGTATGGTCTCTGCAAAGCCACAGAGAGGCCTCAGAAGAACCAGCCCTGCTGACATCTTGCTTTCCAGATCTGTGAGAAAATTAACCTTTGATGTTGAAGAACCCTGGTCTGTGGAACTTGTTATACAGAGGTTTTATATATGTGTGTGTGTGTGTGTGTGTGTGTGTATAATATGTATATAATGTACACACATTATATATATACATACATATATATATACAGCCTGAGTAAACTAATACATTAGCTTTCTTACTGGTCTTTGGCCACTGTAGTCAAACTCCCACCTCAGGACTTTGCACATGTTTCCCCTGCTTGGAATGTTCTTCCCTTGGGCACCCTCATGGCTTCCTCATTCACTTTCTTCAAGTGGTCTTCTCCCTGAGACCTGCCCATTTCAGGTTGCAATATCACTCACCTTCGCCAACACTCTATTTCCTTTCTCGTTTTGTTTGACTGAGCTAATACTCATTGTCAGGAAATATTCGGACCCTAGTACTATACTCAGTTGGATTGGATGAATATACATAAAAGAACATACAACATTTCTCTCACATCAGATTTTAGTCCTTCCCCAGTCTTCCCTCTTGCCCCCAAAGCAAATTATTTTCTATCTTCTCTCACCACGGATTAGTTTATCTATTCTAGAATGTCCTATAAAGAGAATTACTTTATCATCATATATTTTTGTCCCTGATCTCTTTCATTCAAGGAAATATTTTTAAATATTTGTTGTTTCATTTGTAAATAATCTGTTCTTTTTTAAGACTGCATAGTAGTTCATGAATGAATTGGCTGATTTACTGTCTTGATGTACACCTGGGCTACTTCTGCTTTTTTTGTATAACAAATAAGCAAAGCTGGTATGAAGTTCTTGTACAAGTGGATGAATATTTTTATGTATTGTGGATAAATAACTAAGGTTCCCACTTCATTTTACTCCACTGCACTTACCACTATTCAGCATGCTATCTATTTTAATTATTTACCTGGTTTATTGTCTGTCTCTTTCCATGAGAATTTACAAGCAGGGATCTGGGGTGCTTTGATGCATTCCTAGTACCCAAAACAGTATCTAGAATATGGTAGATGCTTAAGGAATATTTGATGGAAGAACCAATGAGCAAATCAATGATTGAGTAAACATTTTTTCCAGATCCCAACTCCCCCAGCAGTCAATAAAATGACTTGGGTATCAGGTATCTGGGTCATAGAGTCATCAAGTCATCTAAGTAACCCCCTTCCTAACATCAGGAACCGAGGGGCTCAGCTCCCATGGGAATCCTGTTGAGGGGAAAATATTTCTCCACTGTGATAACTCTGCTCAGGGGGCTGGCTCCATGTGGCTCCCCACTGTAATAGCGCCACAGACTTTGATGGCTCACATCCTGTATCCCAGGGCTGGGGATGGGCTGCCCCCACCAGCGACAATGTGAACCTTTCTGCTGCCTTGAGTGGATTAAACTGTCAAGTTTCTGGTGTTTGCAGAGCGAAGGGAGAGCTGCAGACAGTAATGTGGTTTTATTTACAATGTAACCGCTTCAGCGACATCACTGGCTTCAGCGACATCACTGGCTTCTGAAAACACAGGACAATTTTCAGCCCCTTGGGGATTTCTAGGACATGATTTCCATAAAAATTAAATATTGATGAATCTTATCTCTCTGCCAACCTCCCTGCTTCCCCCCCACCCCCACTGCAAGCTTCAGAGACAGAGCGGAGCAGAGAAAGCAAGTCAGAATAAACAAGTGAGAACACAGCTGCAGGACTATTGCAATCATTGATGAGGGCTTAAAGACAGTGGCTCGGCCGGTGCCCAGGGCAGGATGGAGACACGTCCTCATCCCGACACTTCACCTACAGCAGGAGCCTGGCTGTCTTGGTGGGGGGCCTGGGGTGGGTGGGCTCTCAGCCTAGGGCCAAGCGACAAGTCAGCAAGAGCTGGACTTTCTGGTGTGTGGAGATCCACATGCAAAGGCTTGGTGGTGACTAAGGGGACAGGGAGAGGACATTCTAATGGGCAAGGTGTTAGGCCTCGGGAAAGACCCGCCTGAAAAACCAGCCATTTTCTTTGCATCACCTGTATCTTTGTTCCTCCTTGAGCAACTTTCTTGGGATCCCAGGATTACCCAGAATTGCAGAGACCTCAGAGATCAGGATGAGTGGGAACAGAAGTTGGCTTTCTGGACTTCCACAGAAGGATAGGCCACAGGCCACGCTCGACAGTCTGGAAATTAACTCACAAATGCAATGGATTTTCGATGAGATCTGCACATTCCAGACACCAAAGGAAGGAAGATACTCTCCAAGGTAGCTGAGGGCTAGGGGATGAAGGAAGTGACTTCAGTTTGGAGGAGATGTCAGATGGAATGAAAGGCCATCTGCTGAGACTGTGGCTGGGAGCGTGGCCTGTATCGATGCCCCTGTAGACTAAGCACAGAACGGGAGCTGTGTGGCCCGGTGCCAGGGAGGTGGCACCAGGAATCCCCGGCTTGGAATCCCATTTGTGTGACTGTCCACAAGTCACAAATCTTTGAGTTTTGGTTTTATCATCTAATAAAAGGAGTCTGGTGAAATGATTAAGGGTTCTAGAGTCAGGCCCGTGTGCATTTACATTTAGGTGGATTAAGTCTTGATTTCTCCACCTATAAGAGGATTTGTGGATAGAATGAAATACTGGTGAGGCGCCTTTTGGAGAGCAGGCACTCGCCATCTTGCTTGGTCTGAGCCTGGGAGCCTAAGTGCATAGAGAGTGGAGGCCCTTTGGGCCCTCCCTTGGTACCCGCTCTATGCCACAGGAAGCACTGACTCCCCAGCTCCCTTCCACGTGCCCAGCTTCAAGGGTGCTGCCTTTGGATTGTTTGGGGCAAATGGCAGCATGTGTCTAGGGGACCCTATGAATGCCCCCTGAGGTAACGGCTCTCTGCAGATCTGAGCCCCAGATAGCTGACCTCCTTACCCTGCTCCATCAATACCTCCACCACTAAAAGCCAAAATCCAAGGTAAAGGAGAGTCTGAGAAATGCCACATGGCTCAGAATCAGCAAACACTTAAGACTCCAAGGTGCCTTGGTTTCTGCCCACATAGGAGTGGACCAACCCTTAGACAGATTCCCAAACATTCCCCACAGCAAAGGAACCAGGAGCAATGGGATAAAAATGACCATCATAACCATCATCTGGAATGCTGGCTACTCAGGAAGTCACACAAATCATAAAGCCCTTTCATGTCCAGAGTCACTGAGTCCTCCTCACAGTCTGGGTGAGGGCAAGTCGCCTCCACTGACCCCACATGAACAGAGACATGTGCCCACGTCTCTTGGCCCTAAATTGGCTCTCCACCATCTTCAGGAGGATAGTCTGGGGGACTGTCTTCCAGAAATGCAGCACAAATCTCAAACGTGCACCTATGAAATGTACCTAGGTTTTGCCCCGGCAAGTCTGCCTATGGCAACACAGACCAAGGAAATAATTTTGAGCACTTTCAAGAGTTTACCTGCAAGGATGTTCATGGCAGTATCGTTTCAAATAGGAAAGAAGAAAAACCAGCCTAACTATCCAGGCATAGAGGATGGATAGCTTGGCCAAAGGTAAGTCATTTTAAGTGAGAAAGGGGAACAGATAGAAGGAACACATCAATGTTTCAATAGTTAAAACATTTTTAAAAACAAATTCATGTATTGTGTGCATATACACTATGTTGTGTTGTGTTATATTATATTACAATATATAATAGGCTAAAGGGATATAAAATGCCATTTGCTTTCACTGAAGTGCTTAAGTTTTATTTTTGCATTTCCAAAATTTCCACATTTTCTAAAATAGATGCACATAACCTTTGTAACCTCCCTCCCTTCAAAAAAAAAAAAACACATATATTTTCTTCAAAGACACACACACAGCATCGTATTAGCAGGCTTGCTACAGAATTTTTATAAGAGACTCAAAGCTGATGTATCAGTCAACCAACTAGAATAACTGCACAACATTCTGGCAATGGAGAAAAATCTCGCTCTCTAGATAGTAATTCACAAAACCAGACTCTTGTCCGCCAGATCGCGGCACCGAGCAGGGAGAACCCACCACCTCCACACCGCACAGGCCTTCCGCGCAGAGGTGGCTGGGTCAGCAACATGGCCAAAGACAAAGCCTTGCCAGTGTCAATGGGAACATGCCCAGGTGATTATTCTGTACGAGGAACTTACACCCCCGAGGTTACAGGGCAAGAAGAAAGGATACTACCTCCCTGTCCTCCATCGTCTCAGCAGCACTGTTCCCAGCTCCAAGAGTCACCAGACAGAGAGGTAGGAGAGGCTTACAGGTAGTAACCCATTTGCACAGGTGTGAGGTTT
Source organism: Condylura cristata (assembly GCF_000260355.1). NCBI lineage: Eukaryota > Metazoa > Chordata > Mammalia > Eulipotyphla > Talpidae > Condylura > Condylura cristata. The sequence goes on along the minus strand of NW_004567118.1, from coordinate 30,743,459 downwards.
CGCTGCCGTGAAGCACACTTCCACCTAGGGCCTATCGCTGCGCATGGATGGCAGGCTTCAGAGTTAATTACCCCGCACCAAACTGGTAGTGACGCAAATACCTAGGCTCCCCCTTCTGTTTGTTCTCACCTTCCATCCAAATGAAGGAGGTGATAGCATCTTGAGAGCTGAGAATGAGCAGTTTTTCTTCCATCTCCAACCCCATCGTGGAAAATGAGACAAGATCATTTTACTGTGTTTAAAAACACATTACGTTGGTCAAGTCCCACTTGCTGGCAGACAGTCAGTTCATTAAGATGCTGATATTGCCCCAAATGTTCTTTTACTGTCAAACTATGGTCCTGAAGTTCCCCAAATCCATTGTCACTAACTAGCAACAAAAAACAGTCGAGGTTTTTATCTGGGGCCACAAATAAACGTCAGGGCATGCTCAAAACTGGGGCACCACAAGAGAGGCCCCCCCCACCTTCCCTGCTTCCAAGCCTCACCTCCAAAGCCTGCAGCTCCTGCCTCCCACCCCAGCCAGTTCTAATTAGGCCGCACCCCACCCCCACCCCAGGGTTAGCTCTGCCCCATTTAACACTCTGTTGTGAGCCTGTCTCATCATAAAGATCTCAGGAAACATCCATGACTGTACCATAGGCCCAGCAAGCCCCTGGCGTAAGGACCCTGCCCACGTCACAGGACGCTCGAGCTTGTGTTTCAGCCAAATTGGGAAAAGATGAGACTGCGTGGGCTGGGACAGCCCTGTAGCCTCGGAGCCACGGCCTTTCCAGAATGGACACATGAAAGGAAAGCACACCCATCCCTCGATTCACCTCTCACCAACGAGCGAGGCTCAGGCAGAGGGAGCAGAAGCACACCTGTACAGGTCCCTGAACTCCATGGCCTGGGGCAGCTGACACACAGATCTCAGGTCTGAGGCAAATCAAGGATGGAGACAGAATTCGCTACATCCTCACCAAAGAGCAGGAAAAGCTCAGCAGGACTCAGACTTGTGGGGGTGTGGGCAGGCCTGGGCATTGCCAAGCCAACACACTAAGCCAGCCCTGGTGTGGGGTCTCACGGGGCAGGGTCTCAAGGGGGCTTGGTCTCGGGTGGGGCGGGGTCTAGAGGGGGTGGGAATCTCGGGGGTGGGGTCTCTAGGGGGCTTGGTCTCGTGGGGTGGGGCCTCGAGGGGCGGTGTTTGAGGGGCGTGGTCTCGGTGGCCGTGGTCTCAAGGGGCAGGGTCTAAAAGGGCATTCTTCTGTCCAGGAAAAGCTGCTGGCCTGGTCAGCGACCACCTGGGACGTCACACCTCTGAGGACTGCGGAGAGGCTAAGGGTAATGCTAAACATCCCACAAAGCACAACAGCCCCTAAAGCAAAGAATCATGCGACCTGAAATGTCAGTAGTTGCCAGGTGGAGGAATGTTTCTCTCCAGGGCAGTCATAGTTCCAAGGAGGCCCCCACAGGAACCGCAGAGCTGAGAGCCCTTGGGTGACAGAGGTTGAGGCCAAGTCACACCAACATCCACAGGGCGAGAGAGCGAGAGGGTGCAGACAGCCGGGAGGGGCCCAGAGGCTCACTGCTGGCTGGCAAGGCGGCTCTATTTGGATGCACAGCATCTGGGGCACCCTCGTTGCAAAACCCTAACTCCTAGTCAGGTCACGGTTGACTTCTGTCACAGTGTTGCCTAGGTGTCTCGAGGGCAGCTGCCTCCCAAAGGGATCACAGAGAACACCCACCACAGCTGTGAAGGGCCAGATCACCTCCCTGATCACCTCCCACCATCAGTGGCTCCCCGTTACCCACCGAGAAAGATCTAGACTCGGAGGTAGGCACTGATAGAGCCCGCGGGCCACATTTTATCAGCGTTTTCTCACAATCTCTCGACTGTTTTTCGCCGAGACCTTCCGGCACGGTGGCCTGGCAGGGAACATGCAGACTTGAGATGCAGCCCACAGGTGCGGAGAGCAGTAAGTAATATGTGACCTTTATGTATGGTTTGCATGCGGATTAACTGGGCTTAACCTTGGGCCTGTGCCGGCTTTGTCTATAAATCATATAAAAGCTAGCAGGACTCCTCCAGGGGGGCCAGTGGCTCGCTATTCACTGGCTACTCATGGGGCACAGGGTCACTTCTGCGGCCAGGACCCAGGGGGCTGCGCCTGCTGGACACTGCTGCTGTTGCTCCCTGTGGCTGTAACGGAGACTTGTTCCTGCCCCCAGAATATGGCTTTGTGACCTGCTTTCTCATCCGCTGCCATCAAGAACCCAGCCAGCTTGTAGCTGAGCCTCGAGGGCACTCCAGGCCCTTCGCAATGTGACCCCATCCTAAGTGTCACACCATGTCAAGTAGCCCTCCCCTGGGCAGGCTGGGCTGCTTCCTCACTCCTCGTGCCCACGCAGCAGTTAGTGCTTCTTATAATGAACGTGCCCCTCACCACACCTGCCAGCCGGCAATGCCCCACATGCCTCAGCAACGACCCGCCAGAATGACTGTAATGCTCCCCCTTCGAAACCTCCCTCCAAGCCTTCCTCATCCCCATCTGGCTGGACTGCTCGGTCATGTATCCGAGTCACCCACCTGTGAGCTGGGCCTCATGAGTGGGTGTTCCCCGCAGCTGGCTTCCGCAGACAGCCCATCCTCCTCCAATATTGGCAGAGGTGTCTGGCCACATCCCATGACATGTATCCTGCCAAGACCTGCTTTCAACTTTAAAGCTGGAAATGATAACCCTGCTCCTCACAGCTGCAAAATTCTAGAAATCTAAACAATGGGTTGGAGGAAACACCACCCACCCAGCCCCATCCGACAATACAAGGCAGGCCGGAAGAGAGACAATCTTTCTGCACAGATGCCTGTGAGCTCTGAGGGCAGGGCGGTTTCTGAGCACCCTGGGGGTGCCTTGACAATGTCATCCTGACCTGGGCAACTCACAGCAGCACAAGCCAGAGCTGAGCAGGCAACTTGTCCTGAAACACAAGGCAAGAGGAGGCATACAGTGTCAGGTGCAAAGTGGTGTGAGACACCAGGTAGCTTTTGGCACATGCTCCAGTGGGAAATTGTAGCGACCCATATTTGCGCCCGTTTATATGCAGAAGAAAGGTTGAAGACAGATGTTGCATTTCATATGTTTAAATTCTCCGTCTATAACCACAAGGCTTAATTCTCTGGGCCCTGACCAGCCTCCCGAGAGGAGTCCCTGCAAAATACCGGGGCATCTACCGAGGGTGCTGGCTTGAGCCACCCTCCCCAAAAGGTAGTCACAGGGCACCTGGTTTTCCTCCCACGCTTCACACCACCGGAGGGGGTGTAAGGTTCAGGTCATCTTGCCAAAGGCAATTTGGCAACGTTTCCCAAAATGAGGAAGGTAGGCAGGGTCTGACCTGGGAATTATATCTTGCAAATCTGCCAACACAGAGCTCCCACCGCTCCCTCTTCTCTTTCCCCACTCCCCACATCCCCCAAGGAAGGAAGATCATGGCAGTGGCATTGTTTATTAAAGCAGAAGACTGGAAACAACCTAAATGCTTAACAGCAGGGGTCGGTTACATAGATTCTAGGACTCTGTGTCATGGAAGAAAAGAATGGGACAGCACGTCCTGTGCCAATATGAACAATCTCCATGACAGATTGTCAAGGAGGGAAGAGTCCAGCCAGGGCAGTCTGCACCCTCCTCACTATCTGCAATCTGAAAAGCAGTGGCTGTTTGGATATTCATAGAATTCACTGACCGTCCACAGAGTCTCTCTGACAGTGGACAGGGAAGTTGGAGCTATCCATTGCCTTCAAGGAAGGACACCAGTAGGAGGTGCTGGGCAGAGAGGAAGCTTGTCTTTTTACTATTTCCATTATCTATTTTAAAAGATTAAAGCTGAGGACACTCTTCCTATGTGCCTGCCTCCTCCCCTCCCCGATGCGTCCTATCCACTCCCCCATGCCACAGCAGCCAGCAGGATACAAGGCACCTGCTGTGGTATCAGAAGTGGGCTGGTAGAGCCAGGCACTCCATGCCTGTCAGTGCTTGCACTTCTGGGAGCCCGCAGGATCAGAACATGTCCTCTCACGAAGCGCTGGGAGGATCAAAGCAGATTGCCAGCGCGAAGTGCCCAGCACCCAGCGGGTAGCAATCTGACTATAGCCTGGGCCAGGCCGCTGCAGGGAACTGCTCTGACTGCACGGGAGAAGCCCTGAGACACTTGTTTCCATGCATGTGCAAGCAGGGCAGACAGCTGAGTGTGTCCTGCTGCTCCCACGATGGGGAAAGGCTGGGGTCCCGCCCAGGTGCCTGTGAATCACGAACTGTCTTCCTGGCAGGCTGCCCTGTGTCTTGGGGACTCTGACGCCCAGCATGGGTTGGTAGTGGATTCGGAAATGCTGGGGATGCGAACGACAGAGTTGCTTTAAAGGTTGTGCTCACAGAGGAAAACACTCAGGAAAGGCTTTCTTCTCCACCTGCCTTCCCAGGGAAGCAGCAGGAGAGCAGTTCTGGGGGTAGGGGTGGGGGAGGCCCAGCACATCTGCTTTCACTGAAGCCAAACTACTGTGCCCTTCAAACCACCAGCAGGCTATGGAACTGAATGACTGCAAATCCTGGCTGCCCATACAGTGGCTGGCTCACCTCAAGCAGGATGCTCATATTCCTCACCTGCACAGTGCAGGTGATCACACCTAACCTGTTGCATTATTCTAGAGATTGAGTTAAAACATGTAAAATGCTTGAGACAATACCTGGCATAAAAGAAAATGACCAATAAACATTAACGACGGTTGAGAACGAGCGTCGCCGTCACTGTCACCATCATCATTCTCTCTTCCAGCCTCATTCATTAATCTGCCAAGTACGAGAGTCCCATCAAAGCTGCCGGCCCCCAGCATGTGTGGAGCACCCCCAAGCCCCAACTGATAGGCACCTAGGGCCAGCCCTACAGCCGGAGTGTGTAGCCCAACCTGCGGACCACCAGATTCTGGCCTCACTGAACTGCCTTTGGGGACTTGACCAACTTTTTCCAGAACTAACTAGGACACATGGACAGTGGCCCTTAGTGTCCGGCACAGTTATATCCACCCTCAGCCTGGGCTGAGAAGTCAGATTCATGGCCCAACAGTCAGAACAACTCACAAAAAAATCCACCAGCTCTCCCCAAATCCCTACTCAGCATCTTCATGCTTCCAAACCAAGTCCACTTAACACTGGACACTTCTTTCAAAAGCTCACACAGGGAAAAGCACAATCTTTTCAGCTTTACAACCTTCGCTGACAATTCCCTACCTAGCCACGATGACTGGCCTTAGCAATCGACTTGTTCCCTGGGCACCCATGGTGCAGTCTGCAGTATGGCCCACTGCCCTCCGGGCCGCTCTCAGCCCCCGGCCGGCTCCCAGAGTGGACATCTGCAGCCTGGCACGGCATCGGCTCCTCTTAGACACCACGGCACACGTGGGCTGTTTTGAGAAAGGCTTGTGACACTTTAATTGGCCTTACCTTCTGGGAACAAAACCCGGAACACATCTCCGCTGTCACGTTGGCCTGTAGCAGGGCATCGGGGAAGGTGTGTGTGGTGTTCTCTGGCAGCCTGAAGCACCCGCGGTATGTGACGGTCCTCCCTGCAGGGAAGGAAACAAGTTTCTGGTGAGAAATAGTGCCCAGGGCTGGTGGTGGCAGTCAGGGGCAAAACAATGGCTTCAGACCCTCAAACACGTGTAAATACACTGCAGAGGGGCTGATTTCAAATTAGAGGGGGCAGACTGCCTGGATGGGGTATGTTGCAGCCAGGTTCCTGAGGGAAAGCAGGCACCAGAGCTTTGGTCACCGAGGGGCCCGTCAGGGATCTGCATGGCTGAAACTCACTTTGGGGAACCTGGCCAGCCTCCTAGCCATACAGCTTTCCTCCAACAAACTTGGAATGGGCGTCCATGCCAGATTCTATACTAGGTGACTCTGTTCTGGAAAGTTTTATGTCCTCTCAGCACACGCATTAAGAGAAAAGCAGGTTTGCAAATGTGGACTCCTGCCACGTTCCGTCTCTGCCATGGAGTCACACTGCTGCTTTGCTTTCTCTCTGGCCTTGGATTCCCACCCACATTCTAGGAATACTCAAGCCAGTGTTACGAAGGAACCCTCCTGCCAGGTTTTCTCCAGACCTTCTGGTGGAAAAGTCCAGTTCCCTAATTGGATTCCTTGGTGCTGAACAAGCCTTCTGGAATGTTCTAGCACCAACTGCTAGTATTTCCTCCAGATGCATCAGTTTCTTAGATCGCACCCAAACTCACACTCTGTGCTCCCTTCAACACTCCTGGGCTCAGCACCTCCCAGTACAGCCTCGTCCAGCTACAGGAAACCTCTTGGCAGACAGGCTGTGTCCTGGTGGTCTGGGCCACGCGCCATGCGTCCCATGACGATCTCTGCAGTTTGGGCTTGTGGTGGACTCACTTGCTTCCTCCTCTACATGACACCTGCTCCCAATATTGTTCTGAGGAGCAATATGCACCCACATGCCAGGCCCTGATGGTACAACCACCCTTTTGCCCTGCCTCTTGATCTGATGTCCAGGGAAAATGGGACCCGAAGAACAAAATATATAGTGGATAGGGCCATGTCCTCAGCCAGCTGCACTGGAGTGACGCTGACCCTGGGGACACAGGCTTCTGGGCATACTGCAAGGGAAGAAAGGCAGGACTCAGGAAGAGCTGGTGACTGGCATCCTGGCAAGGGACCCAGAGGGAGGTTCCAAACAGGCCTCCTTGGGGGAGGCTGCATCTGGGTCACCCCATGCTCCTTGCACCCAGTCCTGACCCTGGCACAGCAGTCACCCAGTCAGTGCTGAGTGAACAGGGTAAGGTGTGAGCTGAACAGTGAGCAGTAGGGAGATGCTGGAGGTGGCAGTGTCCACATGGCTGTCTTCTAGTGCCAGCTCTTCCTCAGGTCCCCAGGTGAGGGCCCCAGGGTGGCTCAGGGCAGAAGGACACCTCCAAAGTTATGGCTCAGGAGCTACCACTGGCGCGAATACAGGGCGTGCACACAGGCCTCGCTCCTTGGGTACGTGCCTGCTGGGGAGAAGCTGGCGTTGAAGATGTGAGGTTACCTGGCCACCTCTTGACAGAGATGCTGTCAACTCATCCCCCGGAAGAAGGCGTAGCAGGCAGGGGGCAGGGGGTCGGCAGGGGTGGGGGGGGGCGGTGATTACAGCCTTTGCAACGTTTACCATGCTGTCAGCCTAGCGGGCTTCAGGTCTGAGCCTGGCTTGAATGGCTGAGCCATCCGTCCTGGACCGATGGGCAAAGGAAGCAGAACAACAGTATCCTAGAGCCAGTGACTGAGCAGACAGGAAGGGCTGGCAGCGCAGAGAAATCCAAGAAGTCAGGAAATCCAAGAAGTCAGCACGGAGCAGTCTGAAAGGCCCCTTGGGTGGCTTGGTAGGTGACAGGGCAGGGCTCGGAGGCTAGGTAGGTGACAGAGCAGGGCTCTATGTGTGACCGGCACAGAGGCGGTGCCAGTGAGTATCTGCTGAGTTAATGGTCTTATTTAGTAAGCTAAAGTGCATGTTGGCAGAGTCTCTATCCCCTGCCCTCTTTCCCCATCCAAATCCCCTAGTTCCCAGACACATCCTCTCCGAATACAAGAAGAGTGTGAGCAACCCCAGTGGGCCAAGTCTGTATTTGGAGCCTCACAGTGGTCAGATTTGGCCTTTGCATTCACCCGTAGTTTCTCACTGGCTTCTGTACAGCTTGGCAAAATGCACCCATTACTAGAACACTCCCATAAACCCCTCTGTGGTCTTGGCTTCTGGCCTGACACCTCTTCTCCAAGCTCTGTTCTAGGCTTGAATGAATGCATCAGCCCTCCAGGAACCCCTCAGGGCTTCGGGCTGAGGTGCTGGGTCTGAGTTCTGGGTGCCCAGCTGCGTCTTCACAGTGCACTGTCCCACCCTTGCCAGTGGAGGGGGCAGGTCTCCCAGGCTCTGACTTTGCAGCCTGGGCCCTCCCGATCATGAACGGGATAACCCCCAACCTGTGCAATTGTGCACAATCATCTTACTTTATACAATCGACTCTTTATCGATCAAACTAGCAGAAGTAGGATTCATCGTCCTGCAGTGAGGATAAGCCTGAGTTTCAAATGAAAGTAGTTGGCCCCCTCGGTACGCATCTCTACTTGATAGTACTCTTGGTTGAAATTCTTGGGGGCTCAATCTTGCTCTCACAGGTGGCAGCTTACTCTCCCCTGCGGTTGCTTAATTCCTCCCACGTTCTATAATTTTGAATTGCAAGCTCATCTTCAGGGAGCGCTAGTTTATGGGAACTTTTTACACTTGGGTTGGTGGCACAGCTCTCATGAGAGCTTGATCTGCCTTTGCCATTACCTCTGCATGGCCCAGAGCCAGCTTTCATGTTGGGGCTTTCAGGAGCAGGCAGGCCATGTAAATTTGGGCCTCAGAACTCATACAAATGCAAGCCTCTGCCATCATAAATTCTTAGGTCACAAATCCTTAGGAAGATTTCTTTCTTTCTTTCTTTCTTTCTTTTTTTTTTTTTTTTCACTTGAAACGCAGGTCAAAGCAGACCTGCTTTCTTTTCATCTCCCTGACCTGCTAGGTGGTATTTTCTTTTTTAATCTAAAATGTCATTGATTTATACTGCAGTGAAATTGAATGCCACTTTAGGTAGAGGTTTCAGTGCAATTCCCTGGCAGACCCAAACCTCCTTTTCTGTCCTACTTGGACACTAAGCCCTGTGGTCACCAGGACCAGAAACTTCCCTCCACAGAGATCCGAAGGCGTGCAGCATCTGTTCACACGGTCACTGTGATTCTTAGAGCCAGGTATTTCCTTATTGTCTTGCTAGTTCACCTATACATTTGAAACAGTGCTTATTAATTTTACCAAGCATTTCTAGGTGATTATAGCCAGGAGATGTCCTGATTATCTGGTCTGCCCCACTGCTGGAAATGTAGGTCTCTCTCTGCACTTTACCAAAGAGACTGGAGTCCAGAGAGGGGAAGCAAGTTTCCTGAGGTCACACAGCATGTCACAGACATACCTAGGCCTAGCTCTCAGGCCTCCTGATCAAGTTCTCTCTGCTGCAGGGGACCAGGAAGAGAGATCTAGTCATGAACTCAAGCACCTTTGGCAGGCCCTAACCCTGCCACAAGCTTGTCTAGTGAAGGAGACAAGGAACAGGACATGGGGTCTGTTCCATGCAGTGTGGGCAAGAGGCCATGAGCAGAGGGACGTGGGGAGCAGGGAACAGACAGCTCCTGGAGAGCCTGGCACACTCACGCTGCCTGGAGCCGGGCTGCAGCTCCTCCACGCGGTACACAGAGAGCCGGCTCACGCCCCCACACAAGGAGCCCTTCTCCCCTTTGCAGTCCTGGTTACACTCCTGTGGCCCGACGCTCATCACCGGGAGCCGGTTCCCGCAGAAGCACTCAGCACCGGCCTCCAAGCCAGCATAGAGGTAGGACCTGCGGGGAGAGGGGGGCTGGGGTGAGTCCCCACCCTGGTCCAGAGTTAGGGGTGGGGTCTTAACAGCCCTGAGGGCTGGATCAACACATGGCTGGTGGCTGGGCCAGGATGAGGGTCAGAGACGGGGCCACAGCCATCAGCACACGGCTGGCTTGGGGTCAGGGCTAAGACAGACCTAAAGGTCATGTGGCTTCACTTAGGAAACAGTCTTTCCTCAGTGATGAACTAATTTAACCAGCCCAGTGGTCTCTGGTCAGTCCTGAGCTGCATCCCCTCAGGGGCCATCCAGGGTAAAGATTACAGCCACTGGCCGTCAACATCACCCGCCCAGGGACTGCCTTTTGCCCTTATTTGCAGGAGAGCTGGCTGCCTGGGGCCCCATACTTACCGCTCAGCACAGGCATCCAGGCAGTGGGAGACGGTCATCTTTCTCAGGTCATAAAAAACAGTCGCTCTCAGAGTCCTCTCCTGGCCATTGTCACTGAAGCAGCCCACGTAGGTGCCTGCAGGGCGGGAAGCACAGAGGAGACTCAGAGGCCACAGGGAATGGGAGGAGTCCTAGTCGTGGGCTCACTCTGAGAAGAGGCCAAAGCACTTATCAGAGGGCCCTGGGGCAGAGCCTGCAGCCAAACTTCCCTGGACGCTTCACCTGCTCCGTTTCTGTCCCTTTTCTTAGGTAGAGGCCCACAGTCATCCAGATACACTGCCAGCAGCCTGGCACTGCCTGGGTACGTGTTCTCCCGCCACCCCAAATCTCCAAGTCCGGCTGGTTGACTGGACTCCTCTCCTTCCAGGCTTGGAGAGGCCTCTGCCTCCACTGAGGTCCTGATTGTCACCTCCTTGTGATCCAAGGCAAGAGACCAGTTCAGGAAAGTCTGACTTCAGTGAGTATAAAGATGACCCTGCACAAAGAGAGACCTATTTCAAGGAAAGATCTGCCAACGAGGAGGGAGTAAGCTCCCCTCGCTGTTGGAGTGCAACAGATGTCCCGTGTGGGAGAAAACAGGACTAGGGACCTCTGAGTTATCACCTGCTGGGACCGCTCTGGCATCTACCTGGAGTGGATACCAAGGGCCCTAGGAAGCAGCAGCAGTGCCAACCAACCACGTGCAAGGCTGTAGGCATCTGTGAGACCTTGCCTGGCCACTCCATGGCAGGGTGGTGTCCCCCAGGGAGGCAACTGGGGGTCTGAAGAACAATGCAAGCACAAAGCTAACATGTTTGGGGTTCGGGGGGGTAAAGGTCATGTGCACCAGAGAAGATGCATCTGGGAGTTTGCAAACATGACACAGTGGGGCCCCAAGACGTGATGCATGCCCACCACAGCCACACCTCCACCCAGTGGGCACCTGGATGAAGTGCTAAACACGTCTCCAAGAACTGGACCCGCGCCCTCCAGCCTCTGGACATTAGGCTGCTCTGAGAAGGAATACCCCAAGGCCTCCTGACAGCCTGAGGCGCCCACATGCCTGGCCTGACCTCGCCTAAATCACTTCAACCTCTGTGCCTTGGCGTTCACATGTGTGAAAAGGATAAATGCCCCCCCCCATCCTCACCCCGCCTGTGCTCATTTCTTCAGCCCACATTGGCACCTGTCCCTGCTCCCTCCCTCACATCCATGCTCTGCTTCCTACCTGTGCTTGACAGTTCATATCTCTGGCCGTTCCAAGCCCTATGGCCTTCCCTTTCTCTGGGTTCTTTTTGTGTGTGTGTATCAGAAAAACTTGTCATTGCCCCAATCTTTGTCATTAACTTGTTAAAAATCTTTATGCCTGTGCACTATATGTCCTGTCTCCATAATGCCACTGATGCCCACCGAAGGCAGGACCACCCCTTCACAAAGTGGTGACCCCGAGGGGTTCACCAGGGCCACACGCAATGTCGACATCAACACCTACTTGGCAATGGCGGGTGACTGCTGCTAAACCCACACTGCTGTCTTGTAAAGGTGCCTGAGGGGGAGCAGAGAGCCCAGATGCTGGAGGGCCATAGCCCCACTGACCACACCAAGGCCCTTGTTTAAGAAAGGAACACAGGGGAGGAGACCAATATCACGGGCGCCAGGCCAGGAAGGGCCAAAGGACTGGGGGGCCTTAGGCTAGAGAACACCGCAGCGGCAGCGGGTGACCTCGCTGAATGTCCCCCTTTCCAGGCAAGGAACCTCTCAAGGTCACCTTCATGTTGGGGGTGCCCCTCAGCATACCCTGACCACACCCCACTGTCCATCCATGGGAATGTAGTGAGAATTCCTGCCCAGACACAGCGCTGCCAGCTTCTCCCCCTCTGAATGGAAGTCTGAGGGCAGCAGAGTCCAGGCAGAAAGCCTTCCCTCGGTCAACAGAAAGAAATTGTTCTCCATCTGCCTACTTAGTCAATGAAAACTAATATTTGAGAATTTTCTGATATGTTGCTCAACAAAGAAGAAATTCTATTACAGTGTTCAATTAAACATCCGAAACACAAGCTCAGGGATTGTTAAACATTTATCAGTGTTGATGGGAAATTAACCACCAGGCTCTAAGGTGCCTGGCTCAGGACCTGAAGGCTGAGACGGCAGGTGCAGTGTCTGGGGAGCAGACTTTGGGGAGCAGCTGTCTTAGAGTCAAGTCCAGGCTCCGCCAGCACGCGGCCATGTGACCTGCAGGCGAGTCTTCAGCCTCTCAAGCCTCAGCTTCCCCCTCCGCAAGATGAAATCCATAGGGCTGTCCTGGTGAGAATTCTGTGAGCACACAGATATAAAGTGTCCCATGCAAGTCAACAGTGAGTGTTCAGTGGTGACAGCTTTTATGGTTAATGCATCATTATTTCTAATAAACATATTTAGATTACCATACTGCCCCGAGACACAGATTCTTCATCATTAAAACAGTGATGGCACCACTTACATCACAAGGCTGTTGGAAGAAGGAATGAAGAGAAACAACAGATGTGTCTCTATGTAGGACAATGCTTGGCACAAAATAGATGTCTCAGTAAGTAGCAGCCATTATTATTCCGATGCTCCATCTAACCCGGGACCTCGTGAGAGGATGGATCAGTAAATATTAGCCAGATAATTAACACATTAATAAGAGAGGGAAAGGAAAGGTCTCCAGCAGTCAGCTTCTGGGTCTTTGGAAAATGAGGAGTGGCCAGTTACCAGCAGCCCACTTGAGGGAACTGACCAGGCTGAAGAGAAGCACAGGCCTGGCTGGTCCCCTCTCAGCTGTGCAGCCAGGGCCGGAGATGCAGATGGCGCCCTTCCGCTTGCAAGAAGGAGGTGAGCTCTTTTTTCCCTGGAAAATAACGAATGGCTTTTCTAACTCCCTGACAGAAGCGAGAATGTGCAGAAAAGAAAGGACTTCCGAGAGAGACGCTGGGATGCTTTCTGAGGCGGATTTATTACTTTCAGCTGAAATGGAGGCCATGCATTACTGTCTGTGACTCACATCTGTTCATTTGCACATCAGAATGGACATGCCGTGAGGCTATTAGCGATGGCTTTGGAGATATTGGAATGTCTTTGGAAATTACTATCAATAAAAAACAAACTGGCTATGGAGAAGTTACTATTTTTCCCCTAGTAAACTTACTGACATTTTATTCCATTATGGATGTTGTCCAAGGTATAATGAAATGCTCGGTGATTGATGGAGCCTCCTGCAGTTTCCCCGGGGTTACAGGATCCCCTTTCAGGAGGATGGCGGGCTGCCCAGGCTGCAAAGAGACACTCTCTTTGTCTGCAGCTCCAGCAGCTGTCCCAGGGGTCAGCCTGCCGGCTACTCTCCACCAGTGAGGCCCACCTGGATGGAAAGGGCCCGCGGAGCCCCCAAGAGATGAGGGGGCTCGTGGATCCTCAGGCCAATGTCCCACTTCCCTCCTTTTTCCCAGGAGCTCCAGCCTTGTGACACCAGAGCTCCTCCCAAACCGCAAAATTTTCCTTAAATCCTGGGGGAGACTCAAAATCATTAACAACTCATGGGGACACCCACTAGGCCACCCTTCAAACTAGCAGTAAGGGGCATTAACCCCTCACTTGCTAGGAGGAGTTGGGGAGGAGGGTCCACGATGGATGGAGGGCAGCCAGAGCAGAGAGGGCACCCCGGGGCTCAGGAAAGTCACAGTGACAGCACGTTAACAATTGATACTCCCACTGGAGCATGGAGGCAGACGAGTCCTGCTCACAACTCACTCGGGCCTCTTCAGCTCTGCGGTATGCCTGCCACCACTTGTTCCAGTCGTGGGAGAGGACTGAAAGCAAAGGGGGCCACCGGGTCTCCCACACATTAACCCACAGCTGAAATGCTGAGCCCTGTCCTGAAGTCGGCTGTAGAGAGCGAGGCGCTGGTGTCTAAGGAATCGAGGTTACCCCGAGCCTGTCTTACTGAGGGTGAACACCGGGTCATACACAGTGAGTCACGCTTAGATCCTCGATCCACACTTGGACAGGGAGAAGTCAAGGAATCACCACTAATCTGTGCAAGATCACAGAGCCAACAGCTGGTGCTGCTAAGATGGGAACCCCAGCGCGTTTTCCACACTGTGCTCTTTCTCTGGCTTCCTCTCAAGAAATACACATTGACGCTTGTCAGTCATTTATACTTTAGTCTACCTGAGTTGCATCAACATAATCTGCATAGGAAACCACTTTGCAGGGCTCCTCTGGTGGTGCAGGGGTTAAGTCTCAGCAGTAGGAAGCCTTCAGTAGCCACTGCAGCCTGAGTTCGATCCCCAGCCTGGAAGGTGGCCCACATGGTGCAGCAGACCTCTTCTGACCTACCTTCTGCTCCCCTCAGCAGCAGCCTTCAGTCCATCTGCCTGTTCTATTCCCCGCTCTGTCTCTGGTGAATTCTCTCACCTCCCTGCACCTCAGCTCTTGTATACATAAATAAATAAAACCAATTTTTTTTTTTTTTTTTAAGAAAGCCACTCTGTGGGTGTGTTGGGGAGTTTCCAGAAAGCAGAATAATCCTCATTTCCCTCTTACTTCTAACACGGGAGCCTTGCTCAGGAACTTCACCGCAAGGGCTGGGACTTTGATTTCATGGAGGCAGAAATGGACAGGTCTCCAGTCCATTTTACCAGGCTGCCTCTTTTGTGGCAAGGGCAGCTTGGGTTCCTTGCTCTTCCCAGAAGCTTCTCTTCTCCCCAGGCCTAAGAACTCTGCCTTTGGGCTCACAGCAGCTCACCTTGAATCTCATATCCCTCTTTGACCCAAGCTTACAGGGAGCTCTTACATCCTTTTTCTATGTCCTGACACCGAGAGCACCAACCACACCTTGGACAGGAAAAGAGAAGTTCCCTTGTGATTTAAGGTGCAGAGCAGACAGAATGGTGACAGGCTGCTGAGACACTGACTGTGCTCAGCCACCACTGGCAACATCCCCGGTGCTCTGCAGGCCTCTCCACAGCAGGCTCTTCCTCTCCCCTGCACAGAGGTGTGACCTAGCAGAGAGCCCAGACACAGCAGTGGGACTGCGGGGGGTCTGGTAAATACCCCATCACGTCCCCAGGGCCTTGCTGTTTGCAGCAGGAACCCCAAGGAGTGTGAATCTCCCCAGCCCCTTGAGTGGCTGTCTTCTCTTCCTTCCCCAGCTCCCACTCCCTACCAGTGTTCCTGGTATCTCCTTCAGAACCTTGATTTCAGGGTTTGCTTCCAAGGAAGCAAAAACAAGAAATGACCTTGGGAATTTAATTTCTCCATGCCTACATTTCTTCACTTGTAGAACTGGGCTGTACTAAGGATAGTATTGTACTTAGTACATTCACAGGTGCCTAGTAAAAGCTGTACGAGTTAGCTATGCTTGTGAAATAACAAAAGCTTCCAGTTACGGGACACCCAACAATACACTGGACCCTCTAGTCTGGGGCCTCTCAGCTCACACATGCTTCCAGGTCAGCTGGGGAGACAGCAGCTAGCAGATTGCTGGCCTCCAACCCCAAAGTTCAGGATTTGGTTCCAGTCTGGAAGAAACGAGGCTCTGCATTTATAACCGGCTCCCACGTGCTGCAGGCTTGGGACCCCACTCTGGAAGCCTGGCTCTACATCATTACATTTACTCTTCACAGCTACCCAGGCTGGCATTTCTACCTCCATTTCAGAGTGACCCAGAGAGGTAAAGAGACCTGTCTAGGTCACCCAGTAAGTGTGCGGCTTGCTATGTCTTGAGCTGAGATTCAAGGTGAGGCTGCTGTGAGCCCAAAGGCAGAGTTCTAGGAGAGCTGTTCACACACCTTGGCCTTGAGCCCCGTGGGGTCCCAGCTGGTAAGTGAGCAAAAGCCCAGAGGCCTTTCCAACACAGCCCTTGCCTGCCCCCGGCAGCTCAGGAAGCCGCGGGTCTGCAGAGCCCACACCTCAGGTGATGGGGAGGACTAGAGAAAGCGGACCCCAATCCCATGGCTGCAAGTTGGGCTCTGGGAGCAGCTGCCAGACGTGCTGAACACCTACCTCGGCTGCTGGCGGCTGTCCTGGGGGCCTCTGGGCCCAGGGCGGGTGGTCCCTGGGGATCACCAGTGAAGTGGTGGAACCAGTGACGCCGCAGCTGACGTAGCTCCGAGTTGCGGCTCCGGAGCCAGCGGGGCCCAGACCGGGTCCGGGTCAGGGGACTCCGCAGCATGTCCACGCCAAGCAGGAGCTCTGGGCTGACATGGGGGTTGTGCAGGGCTCTGCTGTCCAGAAGGCCCACCCCCAGCGCCATGGCGGCCACAGGTAAGGCCTGCAGGGGGCCGGGTGCCCGTGGGCCGGGCGGGAGGGCCACTCGGGCCCGCTGCAGCAGCAGCAGGCTGCCTGTCATCAAGTAGGCAGCCGTGAGGAAGAACAGTAGGAACTGTGTTCTGCGGAGAAACTTCTGGAGTCGGAAGAAAGGTTTGGCCATGCCCCTGGGCAGCGGGGCTCCGGCCTGGAGCCCGGGGACGGCTCCTAGCACCCAGGCGGGAAGGAGGCCAGAGCCTCCAGATGCATCATCTCCGCATCCTGGCTCCCGGCTCTGGCCTGGCACTCCTGGGGTCACTGTTCCTGCCCCGGCAGCTGCTCGGGGGGCACCATCACTGACACTCACGCAGCTGTGGTACACGCTTCACCATTCCTGAACGATGCTGACCCTCATCTCCCGGGTCAGAAATCTGTAAGAGCAGAGAAAGAAGACTCAGATGCAAGGGAAAGAACAGTCACGTGCCACGTGCCATCCCTCCAGGGTCAAGAGCCCCCCCACACTCCTGGACTCTGCTGTGTTCAGAACCACGCGACAGAAAATGGTTCAAATCCCAGCTCTGTCACTAGTTGTGTGACATCCACTGAGTCACTGAACCTGACTTGGGCCTCAGATTCTTCATCTATGAAATGCCCATAATGACAGCAATAAGGAGGAGCAGCTGGTCCTTACTACGTGTCAGATGTGGGCTGAACACTCGAAGCAATCTCTCATCTAATCCTCACACCAATCCAGTGAGGCAGACACCACAACATCCCCGCTCAACAGATAAGGAAACCACAGCAAAAGGCGGGAATGGCACATTCCCAGAGACAAAGCGATCAGAGGAGCCGAGGTTCAGAGCGGTGTTCTGAGCGACTGCATGGGCCAGCCTCTAAGGAGAATGCAGAATAATTGTGTGCTCCCAGCTCAGGGCATGCGTATACAGAAGGCACTTAGTACATGCACACACTCTGCTAGCCATGTTTTAGAAATTGCTTCTGTAAAGACTGGCAGGCTCTAACACAGGAGAGGGGCCTGGAGTGGGGTGGCCTGGCAGGCGGGGCCTCCGGGAGCAGGTGAGCACCAGGGCCATGTACCTGCACAGAGGCCATGCTCCCGGGGTGGCAGGCAGGAGGGCTCTCCGTTCCCTCAGTCCCGCTCCCCCACTCTCCCACTGGGCTTTGGTTCTCACTGGCGGTGCCTCTGAAGTGTATTGTGAAGGATTGGCAGAGGCTTCTGCAGCTGCCAGGCGCAGGGCCGCTGTGCGAATACTGCCCTTAGCACAAGGACAGGCTTGTCCCAGGAAGAAAGGCTCCTAGGAGCATGACTAAGCCACTACCCGTAACTAATGTGGCCTGGGACCCCCGCCAGGCTGCACAGCCCCTCAATGGCTGCTCTGTGCACAGGGCCAGGCGGCTGGCCGGGTGTGAGAGGAAAGACAATGTTTGGGCTCTGGTGGCGTGGCACCCCAGGGGCGGAGACCGAAAGGGGCCCAGACCAACCTGGCCCTCTCTGATTCATGACTAAGGGCTGCCAGGTTCTGAGGTCACCAGGGAGGTCGAGATCTTGGGAATAAGGGTCGGCAGGTGCTTGAGCCTGGGGCGGGGGTGGAAGGCCAGTTAATCAGCAACAGAAGGTGGAATTAAACTGCGTCAGGGAGCTATTCCGGATGGAGTTCCAGAGCTTTTATTCTCTCTCTAAGCTGGTGCGTGCCAGGCCCACCCTGGCCAGCCTCGTCAGATTTGAAAAACCACAGAGAAAATCCCAAGAAATCCTGACTGATCTCCTTGCCTCCAGCTTGGCCCCTCCAATGCATCCTCCACGAGGCTGCCAGATTCGCGTGACACGCAAATCTGACCACGGCGCTCTCTGGCTTCAAACTCCTTTCAATAGCGCCCCGTGGCTTTTGGGATAAACTCCAAGCTCCTTAGCCCGGCATGCTAAGCCCCTTCAAGATCCAGCCGGTCCAACCTCACCGCTTGCCAGGCCCTTCCCTCTGGTCCCCGGCACACACGCACACCACATCTATCTGCCCTGGTGATGATGCCCAGTCGCCTTGCATGTCTTTTCCTTCCTCTTTGTCTGGTGAATCCCTGCGAATCCTCCCAGGCTCAGCTTCCTCTAAGAAGCTTTCCCTGACTACCATCCCCACACGCTGATACAAATTCCTCTGACTTCCCACAGCCCGGGTTGACCCTCATCCCAGCCTCATGGTGCAAGGATGATTTGAATTGCTCGTCTACTTGTCAATCACCCCCACAGGGCTGTGGCTGACTCAGGGTTAGAGATCATGCCCTATTAATTTTCCTTAGCTGCAGCCCCCAGCCTGAGGCCTCGGTGGCCATGTGCTCAGCCATCTTTGTTTCTGAATGCTTTTAAATACATTTTTTTGAAGAAGAGTACAAATCGATGCATGGTAGTCTTAGGGCAGTGAAATCCCAAGTTCTACTTAACCAGTCATGGGAACTGAGCCCAAAACTTGGAAGCAGACCATTGCATAAGCACAAAGGCTGCAGTTTAGCCAATTGGAGGTTTTTCAGACACATGGAAACTGACACCTGCTCCTGAAGCTTAGATGTTACCCTTTCTGTATGGCAACTCTGTGGAGGGGAGGGGTCGCAGGTCCTCCCACAAAGGGCTTCTGTTTTTACAAGTGGGATTCTATCAGTGAAAAATCCTCTCCTACAAAAATCAATAGCACGAGTCCTATGGAAAGAAAGGTTCTGATGAGACAGAACGGAAAGGTGAGCACTGGGTTGACAGTTGAGAATTTTGAAGGCAAGATGTGCGTGAACCCCCGCACTTTATACATGGGACTTGGTGGGGTGCAGGGAGTAGGGAGTCAGGAAATTATGCATGTATTTTGTCAAGTGTCCCCCAACTTTTCCACCATGTTCACCTCTTGAGGCTGGCAGCTCCCCCAGGGCACAGCTTGTAAGTGACTTCTAGGCATCCCCCAGATCCCAGACGCAGCCCACAGGACAGTGACAGTAAATGCTCGCTGAACCACCGAGAGGTGGGCTGGCCTCACGGTCAGACCATGAGGATGGCTGGGCAGAACTGGCCACTACCTGGGGGACATCTAGCCATTGCTTGTTTGTTTGCACAGGACATGGGGTTCCTTCAGCTGTGCCTGCTGGCACCCTCAGTCAGGAGGCCCTTCCATATAGAAAGTCCACCTTGGGCAAATCACCACACAGGGCAGTGTCCAGCTCCTCACTTGTTACAGGGAATAAATCGGCATTGCTGTGAGAACGAATTGGACACTTAAGCCTCTGTTACCTGCAGACTGGACAAGCACTGGCCATAGATGCAAAAGAGGCAAAGAAGCAAATGCTAGCAGAGAGGCCTGCAGCAGCTTTGCCAAATGGGGACGTCTCAAGGGGTCCCTCACCTCCTCGAGCCCCCACTCTCTGGGGACCCATGCCTCCCTTTCTAGTTTGAAGCTAAATGGTACTGGCTACTTGCAATTGCTTTGTTTGTTCAATGGCCCCATTCAGTAAGTACTTGCTGCATTAATGGGCCGGGCTGGGTTATGTGCTTTACCTGCACTATCTCATTTACTCCACCCATCCCACTGAGGGTCAAAGTGTCTGAGGCTCAGCTGGTTCAGAAAACCAGGTCAGCATCCAGACCCAGGCCTGCTGCTCCAGAGCCTTCCCTGGGCCCACAGAACTTCCTGGACCTCTCTTCTCGTCCTGCCACTGGTTTCCTAGAAGGCAAGTTTATCCTTGAAAGGAGCTTGTTGTGCCCCTGTCAGCAACTACCTGAAACCATGCCAGGCTGGAGTGCCCATATGGTGCTGCTTCTATGGGCCAGACCCCCTCACTGCCATGGTAAGGTCTGGTCTCCTGGGGCCACCACCTCCTTGGGAAGTAAGGGTCATTTTTACCAAAGTTTGCTGCCCACATGGCACTCCCATTTTGGACAATGCTGTGGGGAAGTAGGGGGGATGACGCAGGCTCCCTGGGCAGCAGTTGATGATCCTGAAGGGGGGCAGGGCTGGACAGATGGCACTTACCTCTCAGCGAGGCTGGGGGCAAGACACTGAGCATGTGTGAGAATGGAGCAGCAGGTGAGGGGACAGTAGAGGGTGTCCCTGGGGCCTGCGGGCTGAAGTAGAGTTCAAAGTGGCCCAGGCCTGGTCAGTGGCGACTGGGATTCAGGCATGTGGCCCTGCCTCCCCACCACCCCCAGTTCAGAGAGGGCAGGTCACGGCAAATAAGGGGGGAAAGACTGCAAACACCCCTGAAGCATCTCTGCCACTCAGTCATCACAGCCAGAGCTGTGACCCTCTTGGAATTCAAAGCTTTGCATTCTCAGTGGGGTAAGGACCCAGAAAACAAGGGAACAGGGCCCAGCAGGTGGCTCTCAGACTAGAATGGGCGCTCTAGGTGCCAGCAGTGTGGCGCTCCAATCTCGGTGACTGGCAGCTGGTGGTTCTCAGCCTGGACCTTGACTATGTGGCAGCAAGGGGTGCAGTTCTGAATTCCCCCTTCCCTGTCTTGTCCTGCCCCTCCAAGCCCTACCTTTCTCCCATCAGGTTCAGCACCTGTCTTCTGTCCTCTGGAACCTATTTCCAGAGGGACCTACTGCCATAAAGAATGAATGATGCCGCCGCCTGCAATGGCTCTCCAAAACTCAGTAGCCAACTTCAAGTGCCTCAGCCTAGCATTCAGCAGCCCTTGTTAGTACATTTCCCTACACCTTCCTTTCACTATTGCTTCTAGAATGCTAAGTCCCAACTGGAGTGTTCCCAGGCCAGCGTCAGCTGCTTCATACCCCCACACATGCTTTCCCACCACCTGTAGGGATGCCTGTGCCCCATCTTGTGGTACAGGAATGAAATACTGGGCGGCCAGCTGAAAGCCGCCTCTTCCATGAAGTCTTTCCAGTGCCCCGGGCAGAGTGGCTCCCAGTGCTAGCTGCATTGTGACTTGTGTCTGGGTGCTCGTGACTTGAGTCAGGGCTCCCTGCTACTTGGCCCCCAGGAAAACTGTGTGCACTGGTCACTCTCCAATGCCATGGTGTCCTCATCCCAGAAACCCACATCACTGAGTCTTAGAGCATCTGAAAGCGAGCAAAGGACCCACTGAATACTAACCCGCTGGGCCCCTGGGTGGGGCAAATTCTGGGAAAGAAATAAGGTAGGATTCCTACCTTTGAACTTCAAAACTTAAGAGAAAATTTTCCAATAAAAAACATGGCTACAATGGTATAAAAACTAAAAATAAGGTCAAAACTACATTCAGTGCAAATGAGTGGGGTGAAGAAATCCATTAAACTCACTGATGAAATTCAAATAAATAAGTCGTTATATACCACACACTATCACATGTGCTGAATGAGTGAACAGATGAACAAATGAATGAGTGGTTTTCCCATAAACTAATGGCAGCAAGAGCATTTCCATCCCATTATACAGATGCAGAATGTGATTCAGGGGAGGGCCTATTAATCTGACCAAAGACCTCTATTGTTAGACCAAATTCAAGTTTTGTGATTTCAAATTTGTGATGTCAGCTACAATATCACATGGACTTCACCTTTCAACACAGTGGGTGGAGATTCTTCTAGGCACCCAGCCAGACAACACCATTCTGGGGCTACGTTCCCTCTTGACTATTCATTGGGAGTCCAACCTACTCTTTGAATGGCCAATCATGACTCTTGTGGGCATCCTCTGGCCACCTCTTTTATAGAGAATTCTATTTTGTTCTTATATTTCTGCTACTCAGTGGTAGATCCTTGAGGGTTATCCAGCCCCCTCTGAATGATGTGAATGAATCTGGGCAAGTCAGCTCTCTGCCCACTATGCCTACAGGTACTGAGGTGGCGGCTTCGTGCCATGGGAGGGACCCAAGACACCTTAGGATTCTGCCTCAGAATCCTCCTGGCTTGGTCATGCCAAGCCTCCAAAAGGGGTGCACATCCCCAAGGATCTCCAGCAGCAGAAAGAGGAGTGAAGAAGTGGGGAGAGACCATCACACTTACCAAGAGGCACTGCATTGTATAGCTTATCAATAAATCCAGCCTATTCTCCCATCCATTTCTCACCTCTATACTGGGAGGCAGAGTTCCTTCCCTTGCCACATTCTCCAAAAGCTGCATATTTCTGATAATTTTGTAGATGAAATGTCAACATGGTGATTATTAACGCCACGGTGAGGAGAGATTAGAAGAAGCAGTGTGGAAACCAGACCATGAGACGTGGGGAGAAGGTAGTTAAAGGCCACGTTCACACACGCACTCCCCACGGGAACGGGGCCTGTCTCTAGCCCAGCCCAGCCGTGGCGGTGGGTGTGATCATCTTATAGAAGAAAAAGGTCTAGACACTAAGCTGCCCCAAAGTCCTTGGCCTTGACCTCAGCACAGTCCAGAAGGAGAGTCAGGAGAGCTGATCTTATCAAGGCTGAATTGGGTCTGAGCCAAAGGGGCATGCAAGCTGGGAGCATCCACAAAAAGAAACAGCTCTTCCCCAGACACTATCGCGTGGCCCCCTGAGCTCTGCTGTCCTTCATGCTGACTCTTCACGATCCAGCTGGACTCACTCCCCAGTGCTCAGTCTGCAGTGGCCTGGCAGGACGCTCAGGCAATAGCTGTGGACCAACCAGGGGACACAGTCTACTTCCGCGTGGTTAGGCAGACAGAAAGGGGAAGAGCCGGAGTCTAGTCTTCTGCCTAATTCAGGTTTCTCTTCATTTTCACTTCAGGCCAGAGGACAGCACCCCACAGGGCTCTCACAGCCTCTACACAGTGGCATTCTTCCAGAGGAGCTATGGAAATGGTTCTGATGTGAGGACAGGGGGATGCAGCCACAGGTGAGGGCTAGGGGGCGTCTCCTGGGGAACATGGAGCTGCCAGGCTCTGCCCACCAGTCCCACTGCTGGCCAAGCTCCGTTGTAGACCAACACACCTGCTCACAGACCAACACAGCTGCTCCTCTGCTCTCCCGGGCTCTAATGGCCCATTGGGGCACGTTTTCCAAGGGATGTCTGAGGGCCAAGCTAATGTTTGGGACTGGGGGGAGGCAGCCCCCCTTGCTGCACTCCAGAACGTGCAGCCATCTGTAGGGGCTGCTGCAGACAGAGTGGGAGGGAAGCCAGCTTCCCCGACACCGAATCCTTCACTCCCCACCAGTCGTCTCACTTCTAGCTTGGTCGGCTAGGCATTCAGGGGGCTAAAAAGAAAAGCCCCCCATCTCCTGATCCCAGCCATGGTTTCTCAACTTGGGACAACACAGTGCTCCAACAAAAGACGTTATGATGCTCCAGTGACAGGAGAATGAAGGCATTTCACGTTAGAAAAGTACCGTGGAATCCCAAGTTTGTCCATCCTGGGGGCCGCTGGGCACCAGTGGAGTGTGCAGCAGCTTTATCCCAGGGTACTCAACAGAAGGACTAAGTCCCCCCTCTCCACCCTGTCTCCCCTTTGGCAAGTTAGCATCTAGCAGGTGCTGAGGCTCAGGGGGGAACAAACAAAATCACGGGAAAAACCAGGCAAAGAGAGAGGTTACCCTGAGGCAGGGAGCCCCAAGTCTTCTCAAAATAAAAGAAAAACGCAATTAGCAGCCTTCAGTCATAGTCTCTGTCCACATCTAGAAAATACAAAGCCCGATTTGGGGTAATTTTCCGGAAAAATAAATACATTTCGTTTTCGCCTCTGTTCAAGTTCACTAGGAGACTGAGAAAACCCTTCGCTGACCGGAAGCCTGGCTTGGTAGCGGAACGAGAGGGAGCTGCTTCTGGGTAAATGTCTCCTCCTCGGAGAGGCAGTGCGCACCCCAAATCCTTTCCTCACCCCCTTCCTCCTGGTCGGAACAGCGGCTCCCTCCCGCGAAACGGACGGTCGCTTCGGATTCTAGAAAGGGGACGCAGCTTCTGAAACTGCCTTACGCACCCCCGCGCCATCCCGATCATTTTGAGGCGCACCCCTCCACGCGCGCACACTCACGCTCCCCTTCCGCGGCAAACGCGCCCCAGTCCCACGAAAAGCGCCCCCCGCAAGCCCCCGCCGAAGCTCCAGTAAGTGCAGCTCGCCGCGCACCTGGCCGCAGCTACACAAACTTGTTTGCCCGCGGCTAGGGAAAACCCTGCCCGCGCAGGGGTCCTGCTTGGGGGCCCCGGGAGACAGGACTCACCCCGCGATCACCGCCGGCTAGGGCGCCCGCACCGGCAGCCACGCGCGCGCCTCCCCGGGGCGCGCACCTGGCCGCAGCGGCTCGGTGACGGTGAGCACGAGCAGGAAGAGCAGCAGGAAGGCACCGCTGTCTGCCTTGGGCACCATTTATCCTCCGTTCATCGTCCCCGGGGCGGCCTCGTGACCCCGCGGGGAGGCCGGACCAAGCCGGGCTGAGGGCCAAGGGGCCGGGTCGGGGCCGAGAGCGGAGAGGCTGCAGGAGAGGGCTACGGCAGGGCCGCGGGCTCGCGCGCGCTCCCAGCAGCAGCCCGGGGTCCGACTCCGGCTCTCGCTCCGCGCAAGATGGCGGCCGTCTTGCTCTGCTCCGCGCCCCGCCTCCCGCTCGCGACGCCGGCTGGGGCCTGAGAGCTCAGAGCCGGGAGGCGGGGCCTGCGCGCCCCAACGCGCGAGGACCGCGGCGAAGCGGTGGCGGAGCGGAGGCGGAGCCTGGGAGCTGGAGCCTGACCCCGGCGAGGCCCAGAGTGGGGCCAGTAGAGGGCGGGGGCGGAGGCGGGCCTGCTGGAGGGAGGGGCCGGGAGGAGTCGAGTGCGTGCCTTTGGCTGAGCGGGGAGACGGGGCTCGAGGCCCAGCTCTTGGAGAGAGGGCCTGCCGAGGGCCAGGCCGCTGGGCGCTGGGCCCAGGTGGTGCGGAAGGTGGGAGGGCGGGGGAACAAGGTGACTGACACAGAAAGGGGCAGGGGAGTGGGTCGGAGGGGTTGGAAACCAACAGGCTGCGGATGGCTCAGGGGGCCAAATATGAAGAAAGGGCCAGGGCACACAGGAGGGGGTCCAGTTGGGTGGTGGCTGTAGAACAACCCTGGGACATTAAGCATCTTCACACCTTGCACACCTGTGGGCCCAAATCCTGTCAACCGCCTAGGAATGCGCCCTAAAATGGTCTTCTTAAAGCGAGGAAAACTGGAAGGAAGCACTCGAATTGTCTTTGAGTTAGTTTTGGGGTGAGGCAGAAGGGTCAGTACTGTGAGGTATAGACAGGTGCGGTGGCTTCACTGGCACACACAACTGAAGATGTTTCCTACCGATGAGGATGTAACGTAAAGGGCCGTTACACAAAGAGAGCAGATTGGAAGCCCAGATCCTTGAGCTAATGGAGCACAGCAGGCCTCTGGAAGAAGGGGGCTGCACATGTGATGGGGGAGATGGGGGTAAGAACACTGCCACAGCAAGCCACTTCTGTGTGGAGGAAAAGCTCCTGGGACTGCGCCCCAAGGGCTGGCCTCACATCTTTTGGGAACAAGACAATAGCTTAGGGAGGACAGCAGCTGGGGTCTCCTCAGCAGGAACGAGGAAGGACCACCAGCTACAAAGCCTGGCACAGGGGTGCTGGGGCTGGGGGGAGAGGTAAATATAGGAGCAGAGAAAAGGAGAAATGGGGCCAACATTGGTGGGGGCTTGCCCTGCTCCTATCCCTGCCAACCCACTCCCCCAGAGGCTCTCAAGCCTTTTTAAGGCATGGTACCCCTGAGTGTCCCAGGATTCTAGCTTGTGACACCTGGGGTCATCTGAAGGAAAGCTGCCACTCTTCCTGGTGGAAATGGCCAAGGTTAAACAAGGCTAGGCAGACTTGCCTGCTCCTGTCCCCTCAAGGGTACAACCTAACACATGTGCTAAACAAAGTTTCTGACCATCTCTCCCTTCTGCCAGCAAAAACAATGGTTACTGCTTCCCTAGCCATTTGCACTGTCTTCAAGGAGCATTCCCGTGAGCAGCTGTTGGCACTCAGAATGGGATCCAGACTCAGCCTTCTGACACCCAACCCCTGACCTGCCCTGGGATCCCAGCCAGGACTATGGCTGAACAGGCCCCCCCAGAAATCTCTGCCAGTTGTCCTCCTCACAAAGGCACTGTGGGAACAGGACAGCAAAGTTTCAGATGATGAAAAAAGGCATGTGGACAGTCTAGCTACATCATACAAGGAAGAGCTCTGGCTCCAACTGTAAGGCCAACCCAGGAGTCTTTGCTCCTCCTGATCCACCTACCTCTACCCTTCTCGGCTCTGCTCTGTGGTCTTCAGGCTGCCTGTGTGGACACCATCAAGGGCCTCCAGGCTGAAGGAAGGGAAAAGAGGTCAGGAATGTTTTGCCCCAATTTGCTCCCTGTGGGGTGACTGCCCTTCTCAAGGTGACCCTCTTTATACTATACTTCCCAGGTTCCAGTGACCAGCTCCCCCTTTCTCCAGAGGTCTATAATTACCCTGGAGGGTCCCTATACTGTATTCCCACCTTTATCATCCTTTTACTAGCAAACCTTCCTCAGATGCCCTAATTTGAGAAACTTCTCTTTCCTGCTGGGGCCCAGGCTAACATGACCACCCATCTTGGTTTCCTGGGTTGCAGTAATCACCACCACTCCACACTCTGTCTGGTTCTAGGCTTGGAAGTATGGCAGACTGAGCTGTTCCCCACAGCCCCTCCTACCTCAGGTCAGCCAAGTGTGAGGCCACTTTCTTCTGGCCTTCGGTTGGCTCCAGCCCACCGGCCAGACTGCAAGCGTTCCAAGTCCAAGTGGCTCAGGCCAAAGCCCATTCCCAGGGTACTCCTCCTTTATGACTTCACCCACTGAAGTCACCTGGGAGACAATGCTGAATGTTCCACATGGAGTCTTGGCCTCTGGGAGGCAGGGACAGCAGGCCTGGCCAGCCCAGAGGACTCTCTGTTCACAGTGTAAATGAGGACGTCGCTGGCCCATGTCCCGCAGGGATGTAGAGGGCAGCCTCAGAGGCACTGGGCTCTCCCGGCACCATGGATGATGCTGCTGTCCTTAAGCGACGAGGCTACATCATGGGGATAAATTTGGGAGAGGGCTCGTACGCAAAAGTCAAATCCGCTTACTCTGAGCGCCTGAAGTTCAACGTGGCAGTCAAGATCATAGACCGCAAGAAAGCCCCCACGGACTTCTTGGAGAAATTCCTTCCCCGGGAAATTGAGATTCTGGCCATGCTAAACCATCGCTCCATCGTCAAGACCTATGAGATCTTTGAGACATCAGATGGCAAGGTCTACATCGTCATGGAGCTCGGGGTCCAGGGAGACCTCCTCGAGTTTATCAAAACCCGGGGAGCCCTACATGAAGACGATGCTCGCAAGAAGTTCCACCAGCTCTCCTCGGCCATCAAGTACTGCCACGATCTGGATGTCGTCCACCGAGACCTCAAGTGCGAGAACCTTCTCCTTGACAAGGACTTCAACATCAAGTTGTCCGATTTTGGCTTCTCCAAACGCTGCCTGAGAGATGACAGTGGCAGACTGACATTGAGCAAGACCTTCTGTGGGTCAGCAGCATACGCGGCCCCTGAGGTGCTGCAGGGCATCCCCTACCAGCCCAAGGTGTATGACATCTGGAGCCTGGGCGTGATCCTCTACATCATGGTCTGTGGCTCCATGCCCTATGATGACTCCAACATCAAGAAGATGCTGCGCATCCAGAAGGAGCACCGTGTCAATTTCCCCCGCTCCAAGCACCTGACAGGCGAGTGCAAGGACCTCATCTACCGCATGCTCCAGCCGGACGTCAACCGGCGGCTGCATATCGACGAGATCCTCAGTCACTGCTGGGTGCAGCCCAAGGCACGGAGCCTGTCCTCTGCAGTCATCAACAAGGAGGGGGAGAGTTCCCGGGCCACTGAGCCCACTGAGCCTGGCTCTGACAAGAAGTCTGCCACCAAACTGGAGCCCCGGGAAGAACCACGGCCCGAGGCACAGCCAGAGACAAAATCTGAGCAGGAACCATTGCAAATGCAAGTGCTAAGGCCATCTGAGACCAAGGGTCTTGTTGAAGAGCAGCCACCAAACAAGGAGACAGGTGGCGACTCCCTGGAGCCTCCACAGCCGCATACCTAGCACACCTAGTGAGCCTCTTGTGGCCCAGGGGGCCAGCAGGCAATTAGGTAGAGTTCACCATGAGCTCTGAAGAAGTCAAGGGGCAAGCCAGAGAAAGAAGACAGTCTCGGTAGAGCCGCTATTTTCATCAGTTTCTTCTCCCTCCCTTTGAACTTTGGTAACCCACATGGCTAAAGAAGCAATAAATCACTATATTAGTGCAGCCCCCAAGGTGAATGTCTTTGCCCAGAGTTGATGGCCCTCATTTACCCAGGGTGAGGGTCCTGCACTCCTCCCAGTTTCCCCACATCTGATTGGGGCAATGTGTCCCGCTGTGCCAATCCCTGTCTATGACCTCAGGTCCTGGACCAGAGCAGTAGGCCAAGCGAGGATATAGCTTCCAGAGGCCCATGAGAGCTGTGCTCG
>NW_004567118.1:30706542-30714796 GCF_000260355.1 Condylura cristata | reverse complement strand
CGCCGGGTCCTAGCGGCGCCGGTGCGCGCCATCCTCCTCCCGCCCGCAGCCCCGGGAGGGGTCGTGGCTTGAGGACTGGGGCCCACACCAAGTCCTGGAGCTGGAGATAAGCGCGCCCGGCGCCGCGCTGCCACACGCTGCCACACGCGCCTGCGGATCAGACATGCAACACACACACACACACACACACACACGGAGCCTCACTTACCCTAATGCATATTCTTAGGCAAAGGCATTGGCACTCACAGCTGACTGCTACATCGGGCACAGACACAGACACAGGGACTCTCACACTGAATAAGCACTTTGAGCCACTGCTTCACAAACAGGCTGACACCCGTACTCTCTCCCCCTCACCCACAGCTCTGCCCCACTCAGAAACCACCTTGGACGCTGACGGGCACACACGGGGCCACACCACTGGCAGCACAGCACAGTCAGACACTGGATCACTGTCCCATGCAGAGTCCGGGCGCTTACGCACACACACGGAGGCCGTGGCACATGGACTCGCTACTCCGTGGACAAATACACGGGCGCCGTTTCCCATGCCTGCAGACTCAGAACTCCGGCAGCAGCGACTCCACTGCTCCACACTATTCAGGGTGACAGACACACACCTTAAATTAGGCACCCACGGAAGCAGTGCCACACACTAGCGTCCTGTAATAGGCAGACACACTTGCGTGTAGAGGCACTCTGGGTGTTGACTCAGGCTCTCTCTCGCTCTCTCTCACACACACACATGCAGGCAGGCATGCTCTAAATCAGACGCACAGGTATGCACACTGCTATCCACAGGATCCTCCTTCTACAGGGCTTCATCCAACCATAAGGATTTTGCCTCCACACCCCGCTGCAGCTCCTCTGCAGCCCCCACGCCACAGAGTCACTCCTGCCCTGCCAGCTGCTCAGGTCGGCCCTGTCCTCACCGAGGGCTGGCTGCTAGGATGCTCCAGGAGGCTGAGGACCAGCAGAGGCTGCGGGAGCAGGTGCTGGCGGTGGTGGTGTGTGGCTCTAACCCTTCTTCCTGAAAGGGAGTTTTATGCCTTCGACTCCCACTAGGGGCAGAGCTGATTGGCAAGGCTCAGAGGAGCAGGCTTTCAACAGGTGCACCGCTAGCAGGGTGAGCATGGAGATTAATCTAGGGGCCGATGGGAATTCCCCTTCATGTAGGTCCACAGCAGAGAGGACTCACTTACGTTCAGTCAGCTGGCCAGGGTAAGTGCCAGACGTAGGGCAATCTCTTGGGAGGAAGGTTGGGAGCTAGGGAGCGCTTGGGGGAACCCGGTGAGAGAATGAGAGACCCCTTCTCTGGTGCCTGTGCCATGCTAGCTTGCAGAAAAGCCCAGGTATGCATTCCTCACAGAATGTGGACATTTGCGCTGCGAATATTATCAAGAATAACCCAGTGTATACCTTTACATACATTTTGATGTTTAAAGGCCTTTCCAGGGCTAGCTACATAATGCATGGGCCCAATGCCAAATGAAAATATGGGTACCTAGTTGAAGAATTTTTGAGACTATCAAGAGACGAGACAGAAGAACATTAAGCCAACTGTGGATCTCTGCACAGGTCTCATCCCGGTGAAGCCAGTCCTGCCCTTCTCATGCCCATTTCCACACTTACAACTCACAGTAAAGCTGAGGGTGCCTACATGGGCCCACTTCACAGATGGAGCTCCTGACACCCAAAGGTGGGTGCAGCCCAAAGCTCACAGCAGGTAGAGCCTAGGGATGCCTAAGCCTAGCTCCTCTGGGAGACAAAGCACCGCCCTGCCCTGCCGTCTGAGGAGAGAGGCCATGAGCAGCAGCCACGTGGGACAAAGGAACCAAGCTGAGAAGTCCAAGTGGCAGCCACACGGGCAAGAGCTGATACAAAGAAAGAGAAGAAAAGGCTGCCAGTATCAGTGCCACTTCTGTGCCTGAGGCCACACCATACCTGCTTGGTAAAGCCTTGACCTCTGTGTGGCAGACAGGGAAGACACCTGCTGAATCTGGGGAGAGATGTTGGGAAAGGAGGTACAAAAAAGACATCTGGAGATAGTTGGGGCCTGCAGCTTGGGCCACCTATAGGGTGTCAGAACAGCCAGGCGTATGTCATTACCTCCCTTCTTGGGATGGTCACTGTGGGAAGAGATGAGGAGGCACCTGGACTCAGCCTCACAGCAGTCACCCTCAGCCCCCGTCAGGCTATCTGCTTCCCAGCTCTTCTCTCTACACTGCTGGGACTGTTTGACAGGCATTTGCACTTCATCTTTGTTCAGATCCCGAAACAGTTGTGCGACTGATGTTAAGCCTGGGAGAGGTTGGTGGTCCGCTTAGCGCTGAGCAGTGCCCCCCTTCTACCTCCTCTGCAAGCCTGGGGCTTTAATCCCGTCTCTGTCTTCAGCTCTTGCCTCTACCTGCTTCTTCTTTTGTGGTTCCCAATGATTGGATCGCAGTTTATTTACATTGCCTCCAAACTTCGTGTTCCCCTGCTGGCTTATCTTCTACCGGTCCACTTGTTTTTCCTCCATCCTTCCACCTAGCTCCCTATCTATGCATCCATCCATCCACCCTTTCATATATTCACTGAACAAGGTGCCCATTGTATGGGAGGTTTTTATACTCAATACTGGATACTCTTTGAAGAGAAGACTCGGACCTCTCAAGAGATTTCAGTTTGGCGAGCTGGACAAGGAAATAGATCCAATGTGATTATATACCACAAAGGGGTGGGGAGTTCTGCTTTATCAATTAGGATACTGCAGCTTCAAGCACACCATCATTTAGTTGAAATTGTTCCTCTATGAGCAAATAATAAGAAGGATGGTAGCTTTGGAAACAGCCAGTTATGGGCCACCCGTGTGCATAGTGCATTGGTAACCAGCGGATGCACAACATCATTTGGAGGAAATCAGGTGAGGCTTCCTAGAGTAGGTGACATTTTGGCTGACTCTTGAAGAAGTGGAGCATCACTTAGGCCATGAGGAACAAGGGCTATTCCAGAAAAGAGAGGCCTCTCACCCCTTCTCTGGCTAGGCCGGAGTAGGCTGTGTGGCCTCGTGCAGCCAGTGTCCTGGTTTGCCTTTCTGTCAAATGGGCATATGAAGGTAAGAGAGTGGGATGAACAGCACGTGTTTGGGGAGTTGCCAGGAACTTAGTAGACCTGGTACCAGGTCAGGGATGCTGGAGGAGAGCTGGGCCATCATGCCTTTGCATTCAGATCACTGACACCCATGGAATGGCAAGCCTGAGCCTCCAGAGTGCTTCCCAGTGTCTTCACCCTTTGGAAATGGTCATTCAGCAGGTGACAAACCATCAAGCCCACATTTCTGCATCGTGTTGACAAAAGGCAACCTGAGTCATCATTGGCATCAGGATGACAAACCCAGGAAGGGGGGGTCTAGGCCCAGCACCAAGATCTCTCACATTTGAGCAAGTCGTAATCTCTCTGAGCCTCAATGTCTTCACCTGCAAATTAGAAAAAAATGCACCCATTATTGGGTCCTCACGAGGATCTAATGAGATGCTTGCGGCGTACAGGGCTCACTGCCTTCTTGTCCACAGGACAAGCACCACCCTGCACATCTTAGTAAAGACTGTCGGAAGCGCTTTCTCCCAAGGTCTCGCCACCACCCAGAGACGCCACCTGTGCAATGCCCTCCTGCCCCTCAGCTCATGGTGCCATCTCGTTCTCCAAATGCCACCCCCTAGAGACCCTGCCTGAGAGCCCAGCTGAAGCACCCACCACTGCCCAGGCTCCAGGTGTAAGACATACTACTGTGTGTATTTCTTGTTCATCATCTGTCTTCTCCCGAGCCCTCATGGCCCCACAGCTAGAATTTCAGCTTCCACGAAGAAGGAGAACTCTGTCTCCCTTAGAATTCTATCCTTCGTGTTTAGCTTAATTCTTGGCACATTGGCATTCCCGCTAAATATTTATTAAATAAATTATTGATTTTTTTTTTGAAAGCGCCATGTGTCTAGCATGACATGTTTTTAACGAACCCCAGTGGGTTCCCAGTGGTGGCTGTTTCATCCCAAGAACTCAACTTCTCCTCCTGGTCAGCTCCCTGGCTGATCCCCAGCTGTATCCAGACAGCTTCCAATTGTCCATGAGGATCTACTGGCCCCTGGAGAGGCCAGGGGCTGCTCCCTGCACTCTGGAGGCCTGCGGTGACCTGAGGAAGCCCCAGTCACACCCACACCTGGGCACCTGCCTGTGAGCGCCTCTTGTTTGTCCCTGTGCCCATGGCTGCTTGGCAAGTGCCTGCCCACCAGGTGGCCTGGCCTGGCACACGCACAGTAGATGTGCAGGTTGCCTTTTGCTCCCGTGGAGCTCTGCATCAACAAGGGCGGCATCGCTCCTTCAGGGACCCACGGAACCTTTGGCAAGATCTCAAAAGGACAGGGCTGCCATTTCTCGCTTCTGCTTTTGCATGTTCCTGTGGCGCCGGGAACTGTCTGGGGCCCCTTGGTGCGCTCAGACCTGAGCCGGGGTTCCGCACTTTGTTGGGCTGCCTTTTTCCTTGCTCTCTCCTGTGAGTGCTGCAGAGACTTAAATATGCCTCTGTAAAGATGCCAGCAACACAGATGGTAATTGTACCCCCTGCTGAGCTGTGCCTGCAGACGCCAGAGGGGGTGGGGAGGGCAGGATCTGTACCTGCCTGGAAGGAGAGCCCCTCTGAGGAGGAGTCTGTTCTGGGAGCAGGCGGACTTCCCAGGCTTGGTCCAGAGGCACTGCGAAGGTTTCGGAAATTCTGAGGCGGTGGAGAGAGCACTGGGCTTTGAACCCAGCAGCCGGGCCCCTTCTCTGGCTAGGCCGGAGTAGGCTGTGTGGCCTCGTGCAGCCAGTGTCCTGGTTTGCCTTTCTGTCAAATGGGCAGGTTGCCTACTTGAAATTGAAGGATTGCTTTTTCCTTAGTGGAGGCAGGAGGATAAAATGAGAGTGTTTCACGGTCTGTTCTTTTTTTCTTCATAGGGCAAATGACATCACTTCTCCTGGATGTAGCTTTTGAATCTGCAAAATAAGATGGCAAGCACGAGGCTCCCAGTGCCTATCTCACAAGCCGAGCAGGAGACCAACCTGAGGGGCCCTGTCCCCTGACTTGCTGGAGCAGCACTGAGCCTCAGGCCTCCCAGAGTGCCCGGGACTGCTCAGCGAGTCGGCCCTAAGTGGATCCAGCCATATATTGATTCTGCCTGGAGTGCGTCCACACAGTCCCTCCAGTGACCAAGCACCTCCCGCAGCCCCCCAACTTCCGCCTCCCTCTCCTTTCCTCCCTACCTGTGAGTCTCCAACTTTTGAAAACTGCCCGGTACCCACACCTCTCCCTACCCTCCTCTCAAAACGTGTCTGTATCCTCAGTCCTCCTGCCCCTACCCCCATCTCCAAGGAGAACCCCCCTACATTCCAGACCCCAAAGCTCCCCTCCCTGGGAAACAAAGCCCTACCATGTCCTCTGTCCAGCAGCTTCTGCCTCACTCCCTCTTTCCTGCCCCCTACCTCCCCCACCCGCATGGCCAGGTCACCCTCTCTCTGCCATCCCCATGTCTGCCACACTCTCACTAGGGTGAGGACTGGCCCTCCCGACAGACACCAGGCCCTGAAGTGGCTCCCCTGAACTAAGAGATACCCTCCTGCCGGCCACAGGGGGGCGCTCCGCTCCCTCAGGGCACAGCCCTGGAGGTGGTGACCTCCTTGGCTCTTCAACGTTCCCTCCCCTATCTCGCTCTCACTCTCTTTTCCTGCTCACCCTTAGGCTAAGATTGCCAGGAGTCCTGACCTCAGGTCTCTGCTGCTTGTCCTTCTCTACACCCAGCTTTTGCTCTGCTGAGCCCTCTATCCCCAGTCTCCATGCATGCTGCTCCCCACTGGCCTCCACCTCCCTCCCTCTCTTAGGTCTCCTGCCCCTCATCTCCCTTCCTGAGTGAACTGTACCACCCTGCACCCAAGGACCCGAGATAGAAACCTGGGGTCACCCTCAGGAGCCCTTACTTTGCCGCTCCTGCCCTGGCACTGCTAACTTGCCTAGTGCGTGCCCTGAGTCTGGTTTGAATGGCGCAGATCCTTCATCCTGGCCACCTCCTTTTTGCTCCAGACCCTCCCCTGACCCCTGCCTGTCCAGCCTGCCCCCTGTCCTTGAAGTGGTCTTTGCTGGCTGGTCCGTAGTTCCCAAAGTTGAGCACACCCCTCTCATCACTCTTTGTCATCTTCAGGACCTGGGACAGATTCCTCTTCCTGGAAGACTTCCCAGATTTCATATCAGAATTTAATGTCCCTGTCATTGTTCCCATGGCCTTATTTTTGGAATAAAAGCCAGGATCAGGAAACAGGACCAAACCAGGAGGAAAAGATGTGTGTGTGAGTGTGCAATTTTTCAGAGCTTCACTGCCCCAGAAAATGTGCCCCTGCCCTGGTGAGTGTGGGAGGAGATGGTGCTGTCACTTGGGAACAGCACAGAATTTACTGGGCATTTTACCTACATTGCCTTATGTAGTCCTCACAATCCGGTGTGGACTCATTTTTAGTCTCATTTTAGCAGTGAGAAAACCAAGGCTCAGAAGAGTTAAGTAACTAAGCCAAAGCACACCACTAGAAGGCGGGAAAGCTAGGGCTGGAGCTCAAGTCTGCTTGGCCCCAAAAGGTCACCCCCACCTCTGCCATGGACTCTCACCTCCTCCTCCAGGTCCACCCACCCATCCATCCCCATCCATCCATCCTACCCACCTTGCAGCAGGCAGACAGCTGCTGCTCCTTTATCTGAAAACCGCTGGCTCCTTCCCCGAAGTCGTCTCACGGCCCACACACACCTGCCTGCTGGCCTCACTCTCAGACTGTGGCAGTCCATGGAAAGAGGCCGTGCCAGATCCCAGGGACTGGTGCAGGGACAGCAGCTGCTCTCCGAAGGTCCTTGAACTGGGTGGGGTGTCCTCTGGGTACAGGGACATGCCGAGAAGGGCATCTCTGCCCTGCTGTGCACCCACGCAGAGCCTGGAGCCCCAGGCTCGGGCGACCCAGGAGCGCAGATCTGCCTAGGAGCCCAGGGCTAAGTTACATAGATGAAGTGCTCCTCTATGTTCTTCTGGATCCTTCTGTCTTCTGTCACATGTATTCCCCAAGCAGAGGCCTGAGCAGAAATGCAGCAGTCAAGACCTCTGGGAGCTCAGCAGAGCAGACTGACTCTGTAGTGTCACATGGAAGGGGACAACTCTCCTTCCTCCTGTCTCCCACGTCCACCTACCTTGCGCTGCCCTCCTCACAGGCTGGATGCTTAATTCTTTACCCTGGGCCATGTTGTCATCACGTGTCGTTGTGTGCTCTTTTGTGTACCCAGTGGGCTAATTAGCCTGCTTCTGATGCAGTGAAACCCATGGGCAGGAGCCAGGCCAAAGTTCATGCACACGGTTTCTGCAGAACCCAGAACAGCACCTGCCAAAGGCAGGACCCAGGTGCAGCCGTGTGCAGTGAAAGCTGCACCATCCTCCCCCCAACCCCCGCAAACCTCCCCTGCTGGGCTGCGCAGGACGCAGGGTGGCACTGGGTATCTGAGAAGGTGGCAAACGGGAAGGCTGCGTGTGAAAGCTGGAAGCCAGCAGGGACTTGGGGACACAGGTGCTTGGATGATTCAAAGAGGCCCTCCCGGCCCTGCTGTCATCGGTTTGGGTGGCTCAGAAGAACACGGAATACAGTTTGGAGGCATAGGGGTAGAGGGTGAAGAGCATAGTGCAAAGAAGAAATGGTAAGTGGATGGAAGAGAGGGATATTTTAGGATGAGAAGATGGTAATAGCCAGCCAATTCTGGGTGGCAGACATACCTGGAATACTCAGGGAAAGGTGACAAATTCTCTGTGGCTGGCAAGCAGGTGGGGTGACGTCTGCAAGCGTGTTAGGGGAACCTAACCTAAGGAACTTGGTGCTTGTCCTGGAGCTGGGTGCAAGAAACTCAGGAAAGTGTTCCCCAGTGCGTGGAAGCAGTGATATGCCGAGGAGGAGGGTGATGGGTCCTAACCATCCTGACCATTTCCCACCTGCCTGTTACCATGGCAACCAGCGGAGGGGAGCGTGGAGAAGGAGCTTTTTGTGTCCATATGAGTTTTGCCCTCTCAATCTTGAGCTGAGACCCAAGTCCCTCACCCACTCACCTAGTCCCGTGAGAGTCCCCAGGTGAGTAAGCCCTTTCAGTGCTCTCCCAGCAAAAGACCTGGCTTACAGTGTCCCTCCTGGTGCCCCCAAATCACCGGGGAGCGAGTGTGGGGGGCGCCAG
>NW_004567118.1:30703074-30705900 GCF_000260355.1 Condylura cristata | reverse complement strand
CTGACCCCTCCAAGCCAATTCCAGACACCTCTTTTCCATCATTTGGACATAGGTCCATCTCCCTGAGAATTGTTCTTCAGTGTTTTTTAAAGATAACCTTTGAAAGGTTTGCTGATAGTAACACCCAGCAACTCTGAGGGCAGACTCCCAGAAATAACTAATTATTCCGTGCTCAATTTCTTTGTGTCCTTTCATTTTCACTGACAGATTGAAGGGTTTCAGGTTACCACATCTTTTCCCAAACAGCCTTGCTTTTCGAAACAATCTAGACAGCGTTCTGTTTGTTACATGACAGATTCTGGAAGGAACATCTTCCCAGGGAAAAAGTTGAGAAAAATCATCATCTCATGTTATTTTTGGGCATTTGTTGCCTCTAAAATGCTGATCTGGCCAATTCACTCCCCTCCTTTGATCCATCAAAATTCTTCTGGATAAGATATGAACTCCTTAACAAACCTACTTGATCCAGTTAAACTCACAGCCCATATTTTGCCAGTATTGCCCAAAACTTGACCCCAAGGCCGCAATTAAATTCTCTGATGCCCCCTCTAGTCGGTTTACATGAGGCCCAAACCCAACACAGACACACATATCACATGGGTACACAGACATGTGCACACACACACAGCATACGCGTACACACCACACACATAGTCAGGTACACATGTATGGGCACATACATGAAAACACATGTATCCGTGCACATACACATGTGCACCCATGAGTCTTATGTATGTGTCGTTTTTGAAATTATGACCCTGAGACCTTGTACTTACCAGCGAGAGATCGACATGCACACTCCGCTGCCCGGTGGCTCGGGCCTGACTGCTCTGCCCTGGCCTGCTTCCGCCAGTCTGGGGTGGCGGCTGGGTCCCCGTCTTTCCCTAGGCTTAGCGTCCCCCAGGGGTGAGGGGCATGGGCCAGCTAGGCAGGGCCCACATGGCCTGGGCAGGGTCAGGCCTCGGGTGGGAGCTGCCGGACCACCAGTCTATAATTCCCATTGCCGCCAGCACAGCTGCCCAATTCACTTATTTACGATGCTTTTAGCTCCAAGCGGACCCATTTCCGAACTCCTCTCCAAGATATAAATTATCTTAAAGGGCTGATTTGTTTCACTGTAGTCGGACAATGCCTAACCAGAAAGCACTCCTGCCTTTCAGCAATTTCAATCCAACGAGAGCTATGGATTTTTTTCTACCCTAATTGAGCACTTCAGAAAGGGGGGCTGGAAGCCTTCAATAGGTCTCATTTTTAGGGAGAGCAATTTTGACTTATTAGGTGCTGCTGGCTTCAGAAATATGCTCACTAATGACTTCTATTTAAATATTTTCCTCCAGCTGAGAGTTTTTTTTTTTTTTTTTAATATTCTGTTAATGGATTCAACATTCCCCAAACGAGTATTTTCCCACTGTGGCCTCTGAACTTTCTTGGCCAGATCTTTTCGAGTAGACTAGAGGTCCCAAGCAAGCCGTGCTAAGAAACCCATCAGCGCTATCTCGGGAAGTGAGGATGGTGCCTACCTGCTTTATGGCATGTACAGTGATCTGCTCTGTGTGAGCACAAACTGAGGTGGAATCATTGGTTTCTCAAAACCTTGTGCTGACGAAACAGCAGTGATGTTTGCTTAAATGCCAAGCTGCCTGTGCACACGTGACCTGCATGGGTACCCAGGAACGGGTGTCCAGAAGAGCCCTTGCCTGGTTTAATGCTCTGCTGTTACTGTTTTGAAATTCTTAATCATTTTGCAACAAGTGTCCCCTCATGCTCATTTTGTGCTAATTATGACTGACTACAAATTATGTAGTCAGTCATGTCTAGAGTCACCATCCTCTCCTTAGGCCTGTCCCTTGCTAGGGAAGAACTGTTTCCTCTCTATACAACATCAGCCTTCTTCCAGGCCCTACTGCTCCTTGCCCATGTGGCAAGCCTGGAGAGGGGTACAGTAAGCAGGGAAGATGGGGAGTCCAGATCAAAGCCAGAGGCCGGGGCACAAATCTCAGACTACTGCTTCCCAGTTATATACCCTGGACAAGCTAGAAACTAAGCTCTCTGGCCTTAGTTTTCCAGTCTGAAAAATGGGGTCACCATTATCCCTATGTCCTAGGTTGCTACAAGGACTGATTTAGAGATAATCAAGAGGGTCTCGCACAAAGCCATTCTTGAGTGCTGTCCCTCGTTGCTTTAATTCCTGTGTGGCTGTGATTAATGTCATTACCCACATAGAGCCTTCCCACGAGGGCCCTGCTCCTTCATCCACAGTGGTGTCCCGTTTCCCCGGTTCCTGCCAATATGTTGCAATCGTCTGCCCTAACAGTTTAAGAATTACTTTGCTTGCAGGTGTCATTATTCACTCATAAAAGAATGACAGAATGAGGCCTTCATTTCTGGTCTGGTGGTTGGGTGGACAAAGTTGCTGTTGACTAGAAGAGACTCCTTTCCCCTACTCCTGCTTTTCTAGCAGAGGCGTTTTACCTGAGCACACGTGGGCTTTTTCTACCTTTTCACTCACTGACTCATCTGACAGATAAATTTGAAAAGAATAGCTGTGCAGATTTCTAAACTGTCCTTTTGCCTTCTTAGGATCAAGTCTAACTTCAAAAGACCAGTGTTCTTCTCTGATTAGAACGTCCAGAATTCAGAACAGCACCGAATACTGACAAGAACTCTCGTTTATTGCTGGCGCGGATGCAGGAGGAAGTTTGGAGACTCCTTACACAGCGAGCACACCCTTGCCCTACAACCCAGCAACCGTGCTCCTTGGTATTTGCCCAAAGGAGTTAAAAACTTATATTCTCGGCCCTCCCTGGTGGCACAACAGGTTAGGAC
>NW_004567118.1:30635423-30702659 GCF_000260355.1 Condylura cristata | reverse complement strand
TCTGAAAGAGGCCAATCAGAAAAAGGCACCTACTGTCTAATTCAACTATAGGACACTCTGGAAAAGACCAAATCATGGAGACGATAAAAAAACTCAGTGGTGGTCAGAGGGTTGGGGTGAGGGAGTGATAGTATACTATCTGTAAGCCATACCATACAATGCAACTGTTCCGTAGAACACAGTAACGGTGGACATAGGTTTTTGTCTGTCCCAGCCATAGAGTGGACACATCAGGATGGATGCTATCGTAAGCTATGGACTCTGGTGAAGACACATCAGTGTAGGTTGATCAGTTGTGACAAGTGTCACCCTCTGATGGGCAGTGTTGACACTGGGCAGGATGTGTATGGGACCTCTGTGCCTTCTGCTGGATTTGGCTGTGAATGTAAAACTGTTGTTTTTGAAAAGATCACCTGTACTCTTCCAAGAGGGGTGTCACCCCTCCATGGGGAACCAGCTTCAGCCTGACACACCGGACGCTGGGGGCGCACGTCTGTGGGATTTGGACAATGAATCCGAGCAAGCCACTCCCTTGTGGGCTGATCCCAATTCCCACCTGTTTCTGTCAGTGATAAGCCTGAACTTTTGACCTCTATCTTTATTCTTTATACTACTTCACAACTTGTTCAAAAGTGGAGAGAGATACCTTTTATTAGGGGTTTCCTCCAAGGGCCTTCATATTTGGTGTACTGGGGAGCTAAATAAACAAAAAAGACTAGGATCCAAAAAGCCAGATATATAGAATAGCTTGGGGGCAGCCAGATGTCATGTGTGTGACCTTAGGCTTCTGTGTATGGGTGGCATTCTGACCTGGGTGGTTTCTAGAAGCTAAGATTAAATTTTCTCTCTATAGATAGATACAGATATAGATGTATATATCCATATCCATATCCATATCCATATCCATATCCATATCCATATCCATATCCATATCCATATCCATATCCATACAGATGAGAGAGAAAAAAGAGTTATGCCATGTGGTTGTCTTTGAATAGATCTGGTGTGGCACAAGGCTATGCCCTAGGCCAGGTGGTAGATTGATTTTGGTAGGTGACTTTTGATGCATGCAGCAAAATTTGGGGCCTCTGAGCACTCTCTAAGAACACCCTTATCCCACACCTGAGTTTTGAACAAGTTGAACAAAGAATAAAGATGAATACCCGTATATCATTCATCATTGCATCCTGCCAGGCTGAAGAGCACATCTCTGTAGGCTGTCCCAACCCCAGAGGCTGAGGAGACTGGTCCCACTTGCTATGGCCACTCTCAAGAGGACAAAGGAACAGAAAGAAACCAGGAAGGAGTCTTGGAAAAGTCTTCCACATGGAAATCAGGGGAGGGGAGAAGTCATTCCCCTCTACTGTCATCTTTGGAGGTGGGGAAAAGAAGTGTGAGCTAGATTTATACAGGGGACCTACATCCAGGGGTTCAGCCATCCATGCTGGGTTTCCTCAGCCTGGAGAGCTTGACCAGATGCACCCTTTGCTTTTCTTCACATCTTCACCAAGCTCGGCCCATGGTGCCAGTGCTGGTAACATCTTAGATGCTGGGGCTCCCTGGCCACAACAGCCTGAGCTCACGGGGTCACCAGTATGGAGCGGGTTCCCTGTTTCGGCCTTTGTTATTAGGACCCAAGCAAATGATTCAGCAGCATTTCAGCTCCTGCAGCATGTTTGGCTACAGCAATTAGCCCAGGTTCTACAGGGACCGCCTTGTTTCCAGGCTCCCCTGACCCCTGACCCCAGTGAATTTAATTCTGCCCCTTTAATAATTTCTGGGAATATAGATTTTGTTGAGTGAGCAGGTTCCCTCCTGCAAAAATCAACTTAGATCTTGAAGCCACACACTGAATATTCAGGAAGATTGAGCCTTGATTTCCTTTGGGTGCAAGCAGGGGAGGTAAGCAGGAGTTACTCTAGAGGCAGACTGGGGGAACAGGCCTGAATGTGTGGGGTTCAGAGGGGGGCTGCAGATGCCTCCATGAGAGAGCTTTTGTTTCTAGGAGAGGCTTCTTGTTTCTGCAGTGAACAGAATGGCTGTGAGGTAACATAGAGTTCCAGGTTGGAAATGCAAGACCCTCCTTCATTCCTGCCTTTCTTTTTTCTACAGTTTATGTGGCTATCTTGCAGTGCTGTGTCCTGACCCGTTGCACCACCAGGGAAGGCCTACTCTACAGTATATGTACCAGGAATTCACCTAGGTGCTAGAGAAGGCAAAGATGAGAAATGCTGGTTCTTTGGTGATTTTATATGACCCTTCAGGAAAAGAAATATGTGTGGTCCATGGTGCAGAGGGATAAAGACTCCAGAGCATAAAGTCATCCCATTGTTTGGACTCTGTTAGTGAGCACCTGACCTTGGAAGTTACTGTTGGGCCTCTGTCTGTGGAACTTTGAAACCAAATCAGGAACTACCCAACCTTCGTGGCTAGAACCATCTGGAAAAGTCAGAAGACTGGGGTAGTATCTTCCTTCCTTGTAGCTGAGTTGAAAGTTCTGATCTTCAGAGGCAAAGAGATGTGAGATAGAGACAGGGATGACCCCAGAAAGAGGGAAGAGGAGAAACTGGCCAGGACCAGATAAAAGCAGGAGCAAAATGGGGAGAGGCTACTTCCCGAGTTTCTGGGTTTATATTCCAAGGCTTTACTGGGACCTGGGGTTCTTGCCCTTGAGGTGCCAGATGGCACCACGTGTTCTCACAGCCGGCTCCTCTTTTTGCCTGAGCGATGACCGAGAGTTCCCATTGCGCCACATCCTTGTCAGCATTCAGTGCTGTTCTGAATTTCAGATGTTCTAATCAGAGAAGAACGTCGATCCTATGAAGTTAGACTTGATCCCGAGAAGAAAAAAA
The DNA here is from genome assembly GCF_000260355.1 of Condylura cristata. Taxonomy (NCBI): domain Eukaryota; kingdom Metazoa; phylum Chordata; class Mammalia; order Eulipotyphla; family Talpidae; genus Condylura; species Condylura cristata. Next base: position 30,699,807 of record NW_004567118.1, on the reverse strand, counting down.
GGACAGTCTAGAAAATTGCACAGCTATTCTTTTCAAATTTATCTGTCAGATGAGTCAGAGGGTGAAAAGGCAGAAAGAGCTTATGTGTGCTCAGGGAAAACGCCTCCTGAAGTGGGAAATGTCAGGCTGACCTGTTGATTCACTGAAGTTGGGACACAGACTGCTGACTGAAAGTTTTAGGGAACAGCTGATAAGTGCCTTCAAGGCCACATGCACCTGATTCATGCATTCCCAGCTGACTGTCCCCCTTGCTCTAGTCAATAAATACCCTGCACACTAGTCACTTGGGGTTCAGACTTTGGAGACTTTGGAGCGAGATCTCAGACTTTACTGTAAAACCCTCTGGCGTAAAGAGCTTCTCTCCTCTCTGAGTGCCTCTTGCTTTCCTGACAGAATTCTGCTGTAACAGAAAAACAAGAACAGGGAAAAGGGGTTTCCTTCTAACCAATAGTACCTTTGTCCGCCCAGTCTCCCAAACCAGAAACTAAGGCCTATTCTCTCACCCTCCCCTGTCTTTGACTCCCCACGTGCAAACTGTTGCCAAAACTATAATTGGTTTCACCTTTTCTCACTAAACAGACCTCAACTTTTTTTAATTTAATTTTTAATTTTGTGTAGAAGAACTGGGGTATAGGCGAGAAATGTGGGATAGGGGTGCTGAGAGGATTCTCCAGAGACAGCGTAGGTAATAGAACAGGCAGATCTACTGAAATTCACTGCTGAGGGGAGCAGTGGGCGAGGCAGGAGAGGTCTGCTGGCCATGTGGGTCGTTTCTCCAGCAAGGGATCTAGCTAAGGCCTTTGAGGTGATAGTGCTGAAACTTAACCTTTATGGCACCAAGGAGGCCCCCTTGACCTCTCCTCCCTCCATGAGTCCCCACCTCCACTGCCAACACACTGGTCCAAGCCATTTCTCCCCTCACTACCATTACAGCTTCCTTACTTGTCTCCTGGCATCTATTCGTCTTTCTCCACAGGTTTATTCTTCTCCTATCAGTCTCACAGTTGTTTTTGAACTACAAAACTCTGGTCATATTGATTCCCTTCTTAGAATCCTTCATCTCCCTTGCCCTGTCTACATCTCCAAACTCATCTCCCCCTCCTTCCTCTCTCCTTTTCTTTGCCTTTCAAGCCCCAGGGCTTGACACCTGCATTTTGCTCTGCTGGTGTCTTCTCATACACCTTCTTCACTTTTTTCACCTGATAATGTTTAGTGATATTTGAAAGTCACAAGATATGGCTGGAAATACATAACATCCATGGGTAAGAAGACTTAATATTATAAAGATGGCTTGACCCAATAAAATTCTAATCAAATTCCAATGTGATCGACTTTTTATGACACATCCCCAAATGATTCTAAATTTGTAGGCAGAGGAGTAAAGTGCCTCAAATGGCCAGGAGATTCCTGATACAGAAAAGCCTGAGAACTGACTTGTCTTACCAAATTCTAGGGTACGTTATAATGTTACAGTAATGTGTCCTTTATGGAACTTGTAAAGGGCAGATGAATAGACTCCAGATGAAACACACACACACAATATTTTATTAGGACAGCAAGTTAGGAAAGGTTATGCCTTTTTTCAATGCCGGTGCTGACTCGATACATATAGAAGATGGTGCATCTCGGTGCTTCTATCAAACACCCTCCTCCACCCTCCTCCGCAAGAAGGTGCTAAAGGGGGAAAAGAAGGGGAACTTATTATTTATAGGTACAGAATTTCAGTTCGGGAAGATTAAAAAATAGAAATAGAATTTTAAATTTTAATTTAAACTCTATTTCTAATTCTATTGGAAATAGAAACTGAGGATGGCTGCAGAGTAAATGATTTAATTAATGTCACAGAATCACACACTTAATATTGTTGAAATGACTCATGTTATATATATTTTACCACAGTGAAAAAATGGCCCATGTCACAGGTTTCCGGAGTGCCTGCCTGTCCCCTCCACACACATCTCACAGCCCCTTTTCATTTATCTGACTTTGTGCCTGGCTTGCACACATTAGATGCTCAGTAAATTAACAGATGAGCATGAAATGGCCGATGAATGAAAGGCAGGAAGCACATGCTGCTGCATCTACAACTCCTGGTAGGGTGGGTGACACCAATATTTGTTGAATCAATGAAATACAGCAATCCATGAATGACTCCATCAAGGGTAGGAGCTGTGTCTCTTTTGGGGTTCGTACCCATAACCTTTATCCCTAAAAGGTGCTTGATACTAGTGTGGAGTCAGTGAATTACTTGTCAAGTGAACCAATATGTGAATGAATAAATAGGGACAGGAGGGAGGGGAATGCCAGCCAAGAGGCCGTCAGAGCCAATGGAGAGCAAGGCCCATGTGCTAAAAGCAAGTCCAGAGGAAGTGAGCAGGAGATAGAAGATTTCTTAACATGTTGGAGGAAACGGAGTTATGACACTGTGTCTTCAAATGTGTCTTTAAACATCTGCCAGGCTGTCATGGAGAAGGGGAAGCAGACATTTTCTGGGATCCCCAAGGGACAAGTGGAAGAAGCTTCAACAAGGCAGTATTTGACATAATTTTATAATGAAAAGAACCTACATGCTTTGCGCACCAACCTTATATGAACCATTCTGCAAGTTGTTGAACATACACTTTGTTACATTTCATACCTTCCTGCAACAGTCATGATTTCCCCGCCCTTCAGACATGAGAGACAATACAGCTTGCTCAGTCACATGCTTTTAACAGCAGAAGCCGCGATGCAAATCCAGGGCCAGCTGAGCCTGTAGCCTACCCTGTAGAGGTGACCTAGAAAAGGTGTAGGCTGCTTTGTTAGGAAGTGAGTTCCCCATCATTACTAGCACTGATCAAGTAGAGGCTTGATTGATTTCTTGGCTATTCCAAGGCAGACCACACAATAGAGCTGGAAAGACTGACCTGGAGTCTGTGGTTCCCTGACTGAGGGTTATATTGGGTCCATCCTAGCATCATAATATTAAGTTATTTAAAAGATATATCTATCTTCTCTGCCACACTTAAGGGGCTTGCATACACTGGCCATTGTTGTAAGGATCTCAAATAGATTAGATTTTCTGTTTCAATTGGATTCAATCAGTAGTGACTGCCTGGTGTGCTGCTTGATTCAAAAGCTTTGATTAGCCTCCGTGGGAAGTGGCGCTTTGATTGATTAGTGATGTCTGTCATGGTACAGAGTAGTAGCAAGCAGACATTTGCCACGTATTTGCCATCTTTACTCTAGGACAAGCATTTGACCTCTGGAGAACCAAGTTGGATAACAATGGCAAAGCCACAGTCATCTAAGAAAATACCAAAGTACATCATCTTAGAGCCAGGAAAGGGATTAATTTTCAACATGGAGATTTGCAGCAGTCCTGATTCCAATTGCTAAACACTGGACTTGATTTCTGTGTCCTTTAATTAGAGACTCTGCAAACACTTCGAAGCTGAGCAATTCTCCAGCCACCTCTGCCCAGTGAGTATCCTGCCAGCTTCCCAATTCTACCTCCTCCCACCCATAGCCACAGTTTCTCTACCTCCAGCCACAGTCTGTCCAGAGCACCTGACTGGATTGTGAGTGTTCAAATAGAAATGGATATTTCCCACTGTGCAATAAATAGCCTGTCCCCATGCTCAGCCATGCCTTTACCCCTTAAGCCAATTAGAGGCATGCCACCTCCCCAGGTAGAACTAGGAGGATGGCTCTCTCTATTCCCTCCTTGGATGAGATGGGGAGGTTGTTCTCCCCACCCTAGCCTGTCCAGGCCTCCGGGAAATCTGAGTGCCTTCCTTGGACAAGTGATCTAAGAAGTTCTCTGCCATTCCTGCATCCCCCAACCCCCCTACCTTTTACAAGTGTCCCAGTGGTTAAGAATGTGAGGGGTGGAGCCTGAGGGTTTGTGGTCTGGGTTCATATCTTAGTTCTGTCATGGACTTGCTGTGTTACTTCTGGTAAGTCACTTAACCTCTCTGAGCTTTACTGTCCTCATTTCTAAAATGAAAATAATTCTGTAAACATCATGAGGTCCTTGTCAGGAGGGTTTTTCCTCCTTTCCTCATTCCACTGTCACTTCCTTATATGAATATCCATCAGATGAACCTTGTCATAGTCAAGGATATGCCCAGGCCTCATCAGCAAACCCCTAACTAGGGATTTATCTAGTTAGGCAGCACTTAAATTTCAAAACCAGAGAAGCTGCTGTTTGGATTTGTCAACTTTCCACTGCCTGTGTAGAGACAGTAAGTCACCCAGGAGCGGATTTTTCCCTTCCTGGGAAGAACCTCTGACGGGAGTCCTTTCAGTGATGGAGCAAGGGACAAAGAGGACAAGTCATCCTAGCAGAGAGGAACAAAGGGACCTTTCCTGAGGGTTCAGTAAGTCTGCAGCCCCTACCCCCAATATTCCAGACCTGGTGACTAGGATGAAAGTATTAGGGGTCTCTTAGAAGCCTCAGGGAAAAGATTCAAGAGCCCAAATTCTTCACATCTGAGGTTCAGTAGTAGGTTTGAGAAGGTCTCAGTTCAGTCTGTTGCAGAAAAGACACTGAAGTCAAGAAGTTATTGAAGGTAAGGAGAAGCTGGGCTCAGCCTGGGAACATGTGCCATGGTTCGTCTGGCCTCAGCCTGTGGCTCTGGGCCCCTTCGTCTCTGCCCAGAGGAGGAGCTCTGGGAAATCCTGGATGGGCCTCAGAAGCTGAAGAAGAACCACCGCAGCCTGTTTAGTGGAGATTTGCCGTGTTCAGAGTGGCAGCCATTAGCCACATGTGGCTACTTAAGATTAAATTTAAATTAGTTAAACTGAAATAAAATTGAAACTAGTTCCTCAGTCACAACTAATCACGTTCTGGGGTCCCAGCGCCACAGGTGCTTAGCGGTTACATCAGAAGAGCAGAATGGCAGGGGGCACCCAACGCTGCAGGGCACTCCATCGGCAGCTCCAGCCTGTGGAGGGCCTGCTCTGCAGCGGCGTGTGTGGCTGCTGGTTCTTGGCTGTGGGGGGCTGTCCCGGGCATTGTAAGATATTTAGCATCTCTCTGACCTCTACTTACTATGTGTCAGTGGTACCTACCCCCAGCTGGGACAAGTAAAATATTGCCCCATTTTATCAAATGTCCCTTGTGGGGGTGGGGGACAAAATTACCCGCAGTTGAGAACTACTGGGGTAGACTGTATAGTGCGGTGGGGATCACGTGTAGGGCGTGGGGGCAGTGATGCCAGGACCCAGGAATGGGGCGGCAGAGAGCACAGATGGCGCCATTGCAATCGTCTGCGATTGTCCAGAGTTCTTGGAGCACAGGAAAGGTAGAAAGGGAGTAGGACTGTCAAGGAGCTGTGAGGGTCACCTGGACACACAGGTCATTTCCAAATCACTGCAACCGCCCCTTCTACCTCCTAAAAGCCCCTGCTCCCTTCCCCTTGGTCAGCTCTCTGGCTACTAGAATGACCCTTTGAACAGAAGCAGCTTTGACTGTGATTTCCCTTTGTAACTACACCGTGTTTCCCATTGCTCTTAGGACAAAGTCAAGGCACCTTTGCCTTGCATCCAGACCACTCACAGCCCATCTCCTCCACCCTTTTTGGGTCCATCAAACCTCCCTCTGATTTATTTCTCACAGACCACACTGTCCCTGTCTTGGCCAAGTCTTGCTGAGCCTCGCTGGATGTGCTTCCTATTGCTTGTCCAGCTGTTTCCTATATCTACATGCTCTCCCACCCTGCTCTGCTCTCCCAGTCACCTTACTGCTCCAGGATCCTCAAGACCACCCACATACTCATTATTCGCACTCATGGACTCTGCATATAGTTGTCTTCATATGCTGTGGCTTACTGTAGTGTCAAAAGGACACACAGACCAAAAAGAGGAAAGATAGTCAATGGGGTCTGGAGAAATTCAAGCACCAGCTCCCCCGAGCGCTCCCTGCCATGTGGGCCACATTAAACAAATTCCTGTCTCCAGCAGTGAAATAAGGTCCTCCCAGGTGGCCCAGGGACTGAAGTGCAGCACTACGAACCTGTTCACAGCCACTGCAGCAGGAGTTCAATCCCTGGCCAGGGAGCTGACCCACATGGCCCAGCAGCAGACCTCTCCTGTGTCAACTGCTGCTCCCCCCAGTAGTGTATTTCAGTATATCTGCCTGTTCAGCTCCCCACTCTGTCTCTGGTGAATCCTCTCACTCCCCCCACACACTGCTGGCCTGTACCCCAGTTCTTGTATGCATAAATAAAATTTTTAAAAAGCTATAAAAAATATAGCCAGAGCATATCCTGTTGCTGAATAGGGAAGACTGTTTGAAACTCAGAGTTTAGGCTTCTTACTGGGGGGATGATCACATGAGCTTTCCGTGCCTAGAGACTGCCAACAATTTCAGACTCCTAAAGAAAGCAAATGTTTCACATGCAATACAAGTTTGTACAAACAGCCTAACCACAACAAAGCAACTTCATTAGTTAAGGAATGTTTGAAAGGGCAAATTCCCTGACTCCAGCCAAAGACCAACTTTGCAATCTCTTCCAAAGATAGCAGCTTCAAGTGTGCTATGTTAATTCTTCTCTGCACATTTCTTTTCCTAGATCAAAGGCCACAGTCTTTGTAAATCTCTTCTTTCCTCCCAGGTAAAACTAGTTCATGGTCTGCGACTCTGTGGCTTCCTCTGACTCCTGTATCACAAAAGAGACCAGGAGGGTCTGGCTCATGGCCTGTGTGTTTCCCCTTCAGATCGTGAACTTCTCAAATGCAAAGACTGGCATTTGGTTTCTGCTTTCAGCAGAAGACTTGGCACTCACCAGGAAACTGATGGGTCCTTACTGAACATGGAGATGACGGAAAGCACTGGCATACATGGGAAGTGGGCGGGGGGGGGGCGCGAGGGTGTGGGGGAGTAGTGGTGGTAACACTGGAGTAGACATGGCCCCAGCCTCAGGGAAGTATGTGGAGAATCCCAAAGCCCAGTGAGGTGTCGGAGTTGGGCACAGCTAGACAGAACTCCCATCCTCCCCGGTCATTGCCCCAAAGGCAGACCAAGGGGTCAATCAGCCAGGAGAACCAAGAGTGGCCTGAGATCCCACATCCACTCCCCAAATCTTGCTGTCAACCAAGCCCTTCCAGCGGCTCACTGATGAGACACACGAGGCGTGGAGACTGAGAGGCAAACTCAGCATTTGCAAGTATCACAAGGCCCCGAGCTCTGGGTTGGAATCCAGCTCTGCTGTTTGCTACGAGATGTGACAAGTCCCTTAGTTTCCCTTACCCATAGTGTGGGGTTGATATCTTCCCCTTGAGGTTGTTGGAAGGGTCAAGTGAATTAACACAGACAAGGCATCGAGCACAGCGCCTGCCACAGTAAGTGGAGCTTGGGGTGACGGCCACCATCGGGGGTGCACAATTACTGCTGGTGTGCAGGGCTCTGTTGGCCTTGCTTCTCCAGGCATGACAGGGCAAGCTCTCTCCTGAGGGTCAGGCCTCCCTGGGCAGCGGTCACTTGGGCTCCAGAGCTCACCTTACCCATGGGCCGTTTTGGTCAGTCAGGCTTGCCCTGGGCCAGTGTCTAGCATCTTGCCAATATGAAAAACAGTCCTGAGACTTTGGGGGTAACCATGGCAACTGTCTTCTGAACAGGATTATTGTTACTTTATCAGAAAGATCTCTTTCCCTTCAGCTTTCAAATGCTCCAAAGTTCACTGAATTTTTAAGTGTGGTTTTATTATATCTTGGAGCAAAATCTTTTCGCAGCAGAAACCCTTCCCCAATTCAGTCAGGCAAACCAACAGGGAATTGTCTAGAAATCTTCTCCAAGGACAATCCCTTTCCTCCACCCCTAAGTTGCCCATAGCCACTGTCTATTTTTAACCCTGGTGAATATAACAAGGCTAGGTGATTGGGGTGGTCCTGTTCTCTGGCTACAGATGACTAGTCCATCTCTGACATCTCTTTCAAGCCTCTCTACCCACAGCACAGAGAGGACAAGCAATCAGGGGCCCCTCGGGGAGGGAGATTCAGGCCTGCAGCTGAGTTCCCAGGACACTACACACGGAGAAATGAATGTGTCACGCCCATCCCAACTTTTCAAGAGACTGCAATTACTTTAAGGTGAATGAGCGCTTTTACCTCATGGCCCCAGGTTTCTCCTATAAAGAGGGTTAATGGTACCAAGCTACCAGCCCAGCAGATTGACAGCACCTAGTAAGTGCTCTATAATGGAACAAATACATGAATGAATGAACAGATTAATTCCTCATTCTGTCTCTTGTAAGACTCAAAGGAAGGAATGATCTTAGAAGTTCATTTTTAGCTCAAAGTGCATGGATGGCTGTTCTTGTGGTTAGCGGTGAAAGCCCAGTGCAGCAGAATCACGTGATGGTCAGATCACATCCTGCTTTGAACACATTTACCCCTCACAGAGCAAAGCCCACGAGCTTGGCTGGAGGGCCAGGGGCTGGAGGACCCCACATCTCGGTTCCACCCTACCACCTTAACAATAAACCCCTTGGATGCTTCCACTCTCGCTGGCCAGGATTCAGACTAAAAATCACTTCTTCCAAGGAGGCTGAAGGCGGGAAAGGAAACACCAAAACAACAATGTCAGAACTGACTGCATCTCGTTGCTACTGAAAGAGTAGCAAAAGCCAGAGGGCCATTTGCCAGTTAAGTGCCAGAAAAGTGACCAGGCCCATCTTTTACCACCTTGAACTTAGAGCCTGCACCAGGGAACCTCTTTTTCCCAATTACTTTAAGGTGAATGAGTTCTTGGGCTGCCAGGGAGAGAAAAATGGGTGTCAGAGCTCAGAGAGGGGGTTGGCCCCAGCTTGTTCTGCTGTGAAATCTGGCAAGTGCCTAGCCTGTCCTGCTGGGGTTTAGTATGGGAGGTCAGGCAGCGCTGGGCTGTCTGGCAAAGTGCCCAGATGAGACACTGAGTCTGGAGTTAAAGCTGGGGAGACCAAAGTATAGTCCTGCTTTCTCAGGGGTGGCAGGGAAGAGAGTCAACCCTTCTCCCAATTGGGGCAGAAGGCTGAGTGTGGCAGTGAGGGTTGCAAGTTCAGGGCTGAACACAAGGCTGTCCTGGGGCTGCTTCTTCATGCAGGGAGGAGCAGGAGAGGCTGGGGTTGAATGGAGCACCCCACACTTTCTTTTTAGTTTTATTTATGATCGCAGAACTGGGGTACAGGCCAGAAGTTCAGGGGCAGTGAGAGGCTGCACCAGAGACAGAGTGGGGAGCAGAACAGGTAGATTGACAAAGAGGGGAGCAGCGGGCGAGTCAGGAGAGGTCTGCCACGCCACGTGGGTCACCTCCAGGGTGGGGATTGAACTCGCAGGGAAGAGGCTGCGGCCAGCTTCACAGAGTTGCGCTTTAACCTGTTGTACCAACAGGGAGGGCCCACCTGGGTGAGCTAGGGAGGTGACACCTTGTGGGCAGGGCTATGAGGGTCCACACTGCAGAGCCAAAAGGAGCTAAAGCAAAGCTGAGCCCATCTCGCAGCAGGTGTCTGGTGCCTGCCATCTGGTGCCTGCTCTGCCCACCCCAGTGTGGCTGCCTGCGGGAACCGCAGCACAGCTGTCTAGAGCTGGAAAGCTGGCTTGGAAGGACTGAGAGTGAGTGGAAGCATCTAAGGCTCTTCCTTTCCTAACCATGTACCACCAAAGTCGCATGGGCCTGGGGCTGGGGGAAGAACACAGAGTACAAATGCCGCATGTGCCAGCCTGACCTGCTGCGCGAGGCTCTCTGTACCCTCTCTCTGACAGAAGTCTAGCCCCATGGAGACTGTCGGCTTTCAGCAGATGAAGCCTAGCCAAGAAAGGGGCCAGCTCTTCATCCTCAGCCCCAGCGTGCCTCGCGCCATCCCGATCTGGCCAGAAGCTGCATCCCAGGGTGCTGCCCTGGTCCCGCCTCTGGCTCTCAACCATTCTGGAAAGCCCTCCGAGCCTCAAGCCTACCTGCAGAGCCTGGCAGGAGCTGCTGACAACGCGCAGGAGCAGCTGGGGACAGGCAGACAGGCTCAGTGAATGCCTGGAGCAGGCAAGGCCACCTGGGAGTTGTTCTGCAGAGAGAAGAGGGCCTGTGCCAGGAGCCAGGGTCACTGCCCCTTAGGGACACCTTCTCTGCCGACTTCACAAGGACAGGCTACTTATACCCTCACCATGGATGTCCACGCTGGTCCAACGCAGGCTCCCAGTCACCACTGGTGTGGTTCATGAGTGACAGCATCTTGGGGAAGGCCCTCTCTGGAGCTGCTCCAGTCAGGTGGCCTTTTACCCCATTATCTCAAGATGGTAGTGTCTAAAATTAGTCAATCAATACTGTAAATACAGCTGAAAGGTCAGGCCTCCCGCAGCCCCCAAGGGGAAATCTGTGTGCTAAATGACTTTGGCCAAGTGAGGAAGCACAGCTGTGTAAAACTGGAAAGCAGGCGTGGAGAGCCTCAGGACTGAGTCGAAGCTTCCTCCTTTCCTGGCCACCAGTGTCCCCAGTCCTGCTCTTTCTAGCCCCAGCACAACCCCTGTGCCAACAACCCGGCTCCGCCTCAGCTGTCGCCTCACGTTTTGACTTATAGAAGGGCGGAGAAATGAACGCCTGTGAGGAATTTTGAGCAATGGTGTTATTCCTAAAGGAGAGTCACTCAGGGAGTGTGGGAGGAACCAGGCCCAGGGGGAGGGATTCAGGGAACAGAGAGCCACCCCCAGAAGTCTCACGCCCTCAGACACTGAGAGCTCTGGGCTGTGGCACAAGAGGGTGTGGCAGGGGCCATCACATCTGGGAAAGCCACAGAGGGCGCCGTGGCCAGGGGCAAGGCCTGGAAGCAGCAGGTCGCTGGTCTGAGAGACTGACCAGCCCTAACTGTCTGTGCCTTTTCTCCAATCCACAGAGGCTCTTGTCGCCTCGAGGCCAGGACTTGAACCTCCCAGGGCTTCAGAGGTCCCCCGCGTTTGGTCTTGACCAGCCTGCCCAGCCTCTTCTGACATGGGACTTTGAAAAGAACGCAGGCTTCGGGGCCGGGAGATCTGGCTCCTGCTGCAAAAGGGGGCACAAACGTCTACTTGACAAGGTGTCTGTAGGAGGTAAGTGCAACCAGCTGCCACGTGTAAACAGAATACGTGACACTTCGTGCTGGATGAGTGGCAGCTGTTTTGACCATCATCTCTGAGGCTCAGTTTCTGTATCTGCATCGTGCGGCTGGTGTTACCAACATGGGGGGGGGGTCAACAGATGAAACCATAGCAGGTCCGTGAGAAGGTTTGCCAGCAGCAAAGTCTTGGACAGTGTGAGTTCCACCATGCAGTCCCGGCCAGTGTCCTTTCCTGAACATTCCTTCACCCACACCCTGAGACTTGGGTCAAGCTGTTCTCTGGGCCTGGGCAGGCTGACTCCCTGGGCGCTGTTCATCCTGACTATCCTCCGCATTCTGAGAGCACAACTCCCGTCACAGCTCTTTGCCAACTTATTCCTTTGTATCTGTCTTCCTCTTGTGGGTTCCCATAGGGCAGGGTAGGGGTGTCCCACTCCAAAGCTCTGCCCAGGGTGGGCGCTTGGTAAGTGCTGGTTTAACTGGATTGCATCAAAAGATGCTCCTCCAGGATGGACATTAATTGAATCGAGGGCCATTTTCCTAGAGAAAAGAAGGCAATTTAAGATTTTAAAAATAATTGCAGTTCTGTGTTATGTCCCATTTGGGGGAGGAGAGCAGAGTCAGAGAAACAAACTCACACCAAGAAGGCTGAGGCGTCTCCATTTCTCTTAATGAAGGGCGCCCTCATCTCTTACGGTCACTTACAAAGTGGCCTCCCCACCCCGCCAGGAGTCCTCCAAGAGCCTGAACGCCCCCACCCACCATGTGGGGGTCCAGAGTGGGAGCCACGGGCCTCCTGGCTCCTCTTCAAGTTGAGGCGGCCTTCCCCTCCTCAGTGTGGCACTGGCCAAACTCACAGAGGAGGAGCAGAAACGGTCACTGGCAGCTTCCTGCTGCATTTTCAGGGCCCATCTCAGGCCTCCGAGTTTCTCCATCGCAATAGTCCCTACTGGGTCCCCCTTCCCCAGGAGCCTACCCCCCCACCCCCCTTTCCATCCTTTCCCTCACTGGCAGGGTGGTCTTTCTGGAACACGCAGCTGAAAATGCGCTTCTTTCCAGTTTTACTTGGAAAATGCTTATTATACCTTCAAAATCCAGGTCTCTCTCTAACCTTTCTGAGCAGGTCACTCCCTTACCTCCTGTGTTTCTCTCTGTTTCTGTAATACTTGCCACACTGCCTCATTTTGACATCTCTCTTCCCCACACGAGCTCTAACAGAACCTGAGCAATGTGAGTTCTCTGTGTTTCTGGTGCCAGTCGAGGTGAGGGGCTAGGGAAAGGAGAGGGCTCTGAATGTTGAGCATGGCCAAAGCTCCACCGTGCGGTGGGCTTGTCTGCTGTCCGTGTGTCCCCTCTCCGCCCCTGGTGCCGAGGCAGCATGCTGCAAAGGGAGCTTGATGGTCAGGCTGAGTTCAGAGTGAGGTCCTGTCCCAGAGTGAGAGAGCCAGACACACCAGGAGACTCAGGAGAAGACAGCACTGCCAGGTGAGGTTGATTGCACACCACCTTGGCTTTGCAGAAGCTCCTGAAGGAGGAGGGTCTGTTGTGGCAAGATGGCTTAACCCCACCAGGCCATGAGCTCCTTGGGGACAGGTGTTGCCTGGCTGCTGTGTGTCCCCAGCACAGAGCTGAGCCCAGGGTGTCATGGCACAGAGCTGCAGGGCTCAGGTTGGTGGCTCAGGGCTTGCGGGCTCAGGTTGGTGCAGAGGGCCTGAGGTGGAGGTTTCAGGGCCTGCGGCTGCTGGGGAAGACAAGTGCCGACATACCCCATGGCCCTGGCCCTCCAGCCCGTTACAAACCCTACGCTCTGCTGAGTAGGCTGGGCTGCCTTTGCCAGAACTCCGGGGCACATCACGTCCTCTTGCAGTTAGAGCCTCTTCTGGAGCAAGTGATGCCTCCAGGAAGCACTGGATGATGGGCCTGTCTGTGTGTCCAGTGGGCCCTGACTTTTCACAGCTCAGCTTAAGGCTGCCCACTGGGGCACTGGGGCCACAGGCTCTCGGTGAAGTGAGTTTGCAGAATGTGTCTACAAGCAACACTAAATCCTGAGCAGCAATTAGGACTGGGGGGAGGGCTTCAGGAGAGAGTGGCTCTCTTCCCTGTCCCTTCCAACATCTTCCTAACATCAGCAAGATGCCAATAATGTTTTGGTGACCAGAAAATAATGTTATTTTACAGTGTAAAAATATGTCTAATGAGAGTACTCTGTAGGTGATATGGGGGTGAAGCTGGGAAAGACTTCAGGAGATGGCTGGCATTCTGGAAAGCTGGTGGGCAGTGAAGCAGTGGGAAGTGACACATTCTCTGGAAGAGAGGGCGGGTCCTTTGGGGGGTCTTCTTAGCACAGCAGCAGGTGGCACGGTGAGGGATGCGCCCAGGGAGGCTGCCAGGGGAGAGAGCAGGGCTGTGAGCTGGGGAGCAGCAGGCTCTGACCAGCTCCAGGAGGATTCTACAGCTCTCTTGCTACTTGCATTGAGTCCTGTTATCTTTCCCCAGATTCCAGAACCTCCTCCTAACTGCCCCAGAACCCCCTGGGCTTCCTCCAGCCAGTCTCCAAGCACACATAGCAGGAGCTGGGTAGAGCAAAGCAGGGCTCCTCAAACTTGAAGTGCATTGAGTCATGGGGACCCTGTTAACATGTATGTTCCCTCAGTCGTGTAGGGTGAGGTGGTGATCGCAAGCCTCAGGTGAGGCCGGGCGGCTGGTTCTCAGACTGTGCTTTGACTCACAAGTCTTTGTGTGACATTGTCAACCGCTCAGGTTCACTCCTGAAGTGATGGTGATGTCCAAAATGCCTCACATGCCTCTGGGGCCCCCAGCACCTGGCTCTGGTACACTCTCCGGTCTCTGGACACAGCACTCACCATCCTCTGCCTCCACTCTAGTTGACCTGGACTCTCCTTCTTCACCACCTTCCAGAAGTCTGACAGGCTCCTTGTCGTCTGGGACACCCTTCCCAACACACACAGTGACTCGATTTGTGGAAGCCTTTCTCGTCCTCCCTCTCCCCCCAACATGTTGCCACTTCGCAGCATTTATTTCTGCCATCACGTATTCCACATCTTCACACAGCTCTCGGTAGATACCCAACATACTTGTTGACTGCGCCTGAGCCCTGCAATCAAACTTAATGTGGGAAACTCTGAGATCAGTGGTGAATTCACACTTGTCCTCTTGTTCAGCTTCCAGTCAATCAGGGATGTCAGGATTCCTGATAAGGTTGTCAGTGCCCACCCACGAGCCACTGGCTCCCCCTGCTGTGGAGGTCACTTTGGTTCTATGTTCTGACCTGAGAGTCAGCATCACCTTAACCCCAAAGGTGACCACTTGGTCCTTGCTGCCCACGGGCTGCCTGGAGTCTACCCAGGTCTCTAGGCCTCGGCTGTCACCCATGGAGTCTATGGCAGCAGTCTTGTTCTCATCCCTCCCTCCATCTCCTAGAGGCCCCCTGAGTTCTCTCAGGACACCGTCACCAGGTCACCGGACTACCTGGGTTCCTGTAAATAGGATCACCACCACCCCAGGTTAGTGTCCTGCTGGTCAGGCTGAAAACGCCCCCTTTACAGAGAGTTGGGCACTTCTTGGGCCTTAATCCTTCCCCAAAGTTGTACCCAGCTTAGGTGGTGACCTGACTTTTTTTGTCATCTCTGATCTGTCAGTGCTCAGTGCTGGTCCTAAGATGCTTAGCGGAGGCTTCATCTTCAGGCTTTGCCAACAGGTTACACAGCTTCCTTGTACACATGACCCTTTGTATGTGTGACTCTACATCCTCCCCCTGGCCACAGATCTTCCCTTAAACAAAGACAAGGTTAGCACGAGGCTAGAAGGTTCTCCTATGACCATATAGGAGTTCCCCTGTGTCAAACCTGTGCTCTCAAGGATCCCAAGGGAAGGTCATCAAGATAAAATACCAGCCAAGGTGGCTGCCTAGTGCCGCCATAAGCCACTGAATTTCTGATGCTCATTTATCGAGGCCAAGACCAAATACAGATGACCTCTCTCGAGTCTGGGAAGGGCACGAGACGAGGAGGAACTGTCATTAGGAAATCTGATGAGGAGCTGATTACTGCTAACCGTGCTGGATTTTCCTTTTAAATTATTCATCAACACAAGTTTAAATGTTTGTGTCCAGGCAGGCATCTAAAAACTAAATAAGCTGATGCAGTTAGGGAAAGTCGCCCTGTTGGAAACACTAAAACTGAATTTGACAACTGATTATTCAATGAATGAATTTATTCTATTTTTGGGTTTTGGGAGCTTGTGATGGAAGAAAGGAGGGGCAATCTGCTTAGTGAGTTACCCCCAGACTGTGCTAACTCAAGATGCGTGCTGCTCCATCCCTGGGGCTCTGATCCCGGGTCCCCCAGCACCTCCCTCGGGCCTGATCCCTACCCTCCGGCTGCGACTCTGGTTCTCTGGACTCCTCTTGGTACAATGTGCCAGGATCTTGCATGTGGCTCATCGGTTACTGCCACAAACTAACTGAAAATGAGATTTCCAGAGAGTCATATTTTAAATTGGCAGGTCTCACTCTAAAACTCATTTCAGAGTTTACCTTAAGGAGATAAGTGATGTGCATAAAAATAAAGGTTTTCCAGGTGTTGGGGTCGGGGAGGATGAATAGGCAGAGCACAGGGGATTTTTAGAGCAATGAAAATATGCTGCGTGACACTAAAATGGTGGAGACAAGTCCTTATACATTTATCTACACCCGCAGAGTGTAAAACACCCAGAGTGAATTCTAATCTGTGCTATGGACTCTGACGACAATGACATGTCTATGTAGGTTTATCAGTTGTAATAAATGTTTCACTCTGGTGGGGGATGTGGGTGGTGGGAAGGCTATACAGGTGTGAGGGTAGGAGGCATTCAGGAAATCTCTCTACCTTCCTTTTAATTTTGCTGGAAACCTGAAATTGCTCTAAAAAAAAATAAAGGCTTTTTTTTTTTGTGAAAGATAAAAGAAAGCTCATCAAAACATTGTCTAAAATAGCAAATGACAGGCCAAGAACAGTCAGTGGTCTCATGGAGCTTGGGAACAACAGTTGGAATTCAAGTTACAAAGAGGAGGGACCCTCATGAATATCCCTGGCTTTTAGTTGGGACCCTGAAGGGCCACATGGAAGAACAATGGCTAACCAGAAATAGACCAGGCGTTTCATGATAGAAGCCCAGCTTCAAACTGCCACATGAACTGAATACAGGAGAAAAGTTCTATAATCATATCAGTAAATGCAAAAATGCTTTAAGAACTCGATATCCATTTATCATTAAAAACTTACAGAAAATATAAAGAGATTTCCTAACCTGGTAAATCTATAGCAAATGTTATACTTTATAGCAATATATTAAGGACTCTTTCCTAGAGTTCAGGGGTAGTTTGCACTCAGAAATTCTATTCTCATTGTATAGAGGGCCTCGTCAGTGCAATAAGGAAAGAAAATACTTTAAATTCATGGATCAGAAAGGAAAATATGTCATTTTTCACCAATGACAAGGTTGCACAAAGAAAAACTAAAATATTCTAGAGATAAGTCATTTAAGTAAGTACATGAATTTGACTATATTACTGAGTAAATGATGGATACACAAAAATAATTTATGTTTCTGTAAGCTAATTAATGCTTAGAAAACAAAAATTTAAAAGTCTACCACTTAGTAGCATAAAAAATCAATTACCTACAAATAAATCTAAAAGAAGATTTGAGAGACATCTACCTGGGAAACTATTTAAAAATAATAATAATAGCAGTAAGAGAGATTTAAGACCAAAGTAAATAGGGGATACTGAACGATTTAATATTATAAAATGTCAATTTTCCCTACACTGATTTACAGACTTAACATAATAGCAACAAAAATACCCCAGAAGTTATTGCAAGTATGCAGACATTGCAATTATGAATTTGTATGAAATTAAAAGAGCTAAGAACATCTAAGATAATCTTTATATTATCAAATATCTACTTTTTTAAAAATAAAGTTACAGGAATCAAGATACTATGATATTGGGATAAGAAGAAACAATAGGAACCATAAAAGAACTCACCTATAGGCTTGTCCATGAACACACACAGCTAACATGTGAAAAAAGATGGTAATGCCCAGCAGTACGGATATGACAATCTTCTCTTCAATTGGTATTAGATCAACAACTGGACATCAGTATGGGAAAAATGTTGACCCCAGCCTCACATCATACAAAGAACTCAACTGCAATTGAGTTATACATTTATATGGACAATGAAACCTCAAGGGTACCATTAAGAGACATATCTTCATAATCTTGGAGGAGGCAAAGGTTTTTCGGACAGGACATACAAGCACTAAACTTCAATCACTGATAGATTGGACTACATTAAAATAATGAACTTTG
Source organism: Condylura cristata (assembly GCF_000260355.1). Taxonomy (NCBI): domain Eukaryota; kingdom Metazoa; phylum Chordata; class Mammalia; order Eulipotyphla; family Talpidae; genus Condylura; species Condylura cristata. The sequence goes on along the minus strand of NW_004567118.1, from coordinate 30,682,386 downwards.
TTTTTCAAATGACAACTTAGAACAGCTACAAATAAATAAGAAGATGACAGAAACCAAACAAAATATTTGAATAGGTGCTTTATAAGAGAAGTTATTTAAATTGTCGATAAACCGAAAGTATGTTCGGAAGTGCTAGTCATTTGGAGGAGGCACATTAAGTGCACGATAAGATCCATTAGGCAATCTAAAATTAAAAAAATACCGACAAAGCTGTGGCATAGCTGAAATGCTCTTACATGAGGGAAGATGTGCCAGAATATACTTCCCTTTGATCTGGAGGCAAAGCAAACAGGTAAACAGTCTGACTGAATAGGAAGGTCTTCCAAGCAGTACAGGGATATAAAACCCATCTGAGAGCTATGAGCATGCCAAGATTTGACTGGAAAAGGAAAGAGATTGTGATCTCTCCTACCTTTCCTCTAAATTCTAGATGAAATTGTCAGCCAGGCTCTTACCCAACTGAAACTTATGACAAACCTTAATAACTTATTGTTTGGTGAGAATAAATTGTATGCTTCCCAGTGAACTGATGATTTTATTGCCTTGGAAGTTGAGGGAATTGTTTCTTGTTTTCAGCTTCTTTAGCTAAATGTTTCATCACTGTAGTCCAAACACAGCCACTGTTGAAGAGAAAAGAAAATCAATAGAGAACTTGAGTTTATTGGGCATGGTCATAGGACTTTGTAGCATAAAATAGTTTCTAGAATTGGAATCCAGAAAATAATTGCTAGAGCCGAAATCCAGAAAATGAAACAAATCGCTGGCCACATACAAATTGTGAGACCTTTACTTTGGACGTCAACCTTTGAGCCCCTGGTTGTGCCTGGTGGGTACCTAGCTGCGATGTGCATTGAACACGCACCTGTCCGCATACGCACCTGTCCACACACTCACATTTGCAATTTCCTGACTCTCAGCCCGAGCTCTTCCTTCTCCTCCCTGAGTATCTTTGGGCATCCCTTTGAGAGGGACAGATTCCTGCCACTGTCTTGGCTTCAGTTTCCCCAGCTGCATGCAGAAGGAACTGGATAACATTACCTCTTTGACTCCAACTCACTCAGACTCCAGACCATGGTGTGTTGAGACACCTGTCTTTTCTCGACACAAACACCAGACCCAGGACAAAACAGACCAAGCTGAGAGATTTGACCCTGTTAAGGATTCAATTCACTGGGATCTGGGTCGAGAAAAATCAGTTTGAGGCTGCTTCGTGTGGTCTCCAGCTCCAGTTTCACCCTCTACACGATGTCACTCTTCTGCTTCATCCACTCACTCACACACTGACTCATGTAACACTCACTAAGTCACATAGTCCGCACTGCGCTGGCAAGTCCAAGAGCTTGAAAAGACCCTCAAAATTCACCAGCTGCAAGTCCTCATCTTAGCACACCGATGCCTCGGGAATGAACACTGAAAGTTGGAGTTTCTTTGGCAGCACAATGACCAGGGGTTGCTAGTCCCTCAAGCTCAGATGTGAATGTCCTGTGGTTCTGAAGGGCTACCTACCTCTGAGTCACTGAAGGATCAGCTGTCACTGTCACTAGCTCAAGCACCCCCTTTTCCCACTCATGGTGGCACTTGTCGTCTCCAACTTTTATGACTTCTCCTCCCAGGAACCAGAGAAGCCAGATTATGGAACACACTCTTCTGGGCCAGCACTTGGACCAATGCAGAGCCCCTTTTGGGCCTGAAGTACCTACCGTAGCCCCAGGGGGCAGCTTACCCGTGTCCCTGTGGCTTTCATGACCATGTGCACTAATGCCACTCCAGGCCTCAGTTCATCACATTACCAGCTTCTTTCAGCAAAAGCTGCTCAGTGAAGGGTGTAATTTCCTGACTTTAATGCATGACAAGGTTTCACTTAAAGGATAAAAGAAAATTACCTCAGGAGGCAGACACTGAGCAGTCACAGATAGGACTTGGGCCCCAGGGACACGCAGGGCTGAGCTGTTGGAGAGAGTGCACAGGAGCGCCCCTGCTGGTGACAGTGACGAGGCTTTCCTGTGACTCCCAAGTCCTAGTTCCATGGCCAGGGTCAGAGTTCAGCAGGGTTGGAGATCCTTTCAGCTGGTCAGGTGTCCTTTGTAGTCACAGAGTGTAACTGTCCTAGATGGGCACTTGAGGACTAAAATCCATGTGTGCCCTGTGCTCTCACCATCCACTCTGTAGGCCTTCAATGATGACCCCTCAGCAAGCTATGCATGTGGTGTTACTGAAGCTTTCCACAGCCCTGAGATTCATGGACCCATGTGGAACTGCTGGCTGATGGCGGGGCTGGGACTTGCCCAGGGCTACTGAGGGCTCAATGACTGACCTAGAGCAGCATGCTTGGAGTAAGGACACAAGGATACAACACCATAGTGAACAAGAGACTCCACCTTTCATCTCAGCCACTGTCTGATGCCAGCCTGATGGGTGAAGGAAGCAGAAGGGGTGGAGGTAAAGGCAGCTGATAAGATGTGAGGGGAGATTTGCCTGGAGGGAGCTCCAGCTGGACACCGGTCCTCCTGGCAGGCACAAGTCCAGGGTGGGACATCCCTTCACTGGATTTGCAGAACTTTCTAGAACTTCTTCCCAGAAGCTGCGGAGCCATTGTTGGCCATCTTTCCTGATTTTAGGACAAAAAAGGTGGGTAAGGGCTGCTGGGAGCATAGGGAGAGTCTCCAGCCCCTGCCCCAGGGGAAGTACGCCAGCCCTCCCCTGAGAAGCCACCTAAGGTCATGCTCCATTGTGGGTAAGAAGCTCTAATGTCCCTCACCCTGGAGTCTGAGCTACTTCAGGCCAGTTCTTCAAGAATCTACCTGTGCTCCAGGTCACAGACTAACAATTGCTATTATCCCAGAAGGGAAGAGGCTGGGCTCTGGGCACAACCCCAGGACCCCAGGGCTAGACACCTGCCTCCACTTCTGGGTAGGGATAAGAGGGCCCAGGTTTCTGAAGCCTCTTCAAGAAAGGAGTGAGGGGGATCTAACTGGTGCCAAAGTTGCCCCCCCCTGAAGGACTGCAGCAGGGGGCCCCAGTGACCCTTAGAGCCAGATGTACCCCCATCCTCACAAGGGCCCTCTGCTCAGTCACTGCACACCCCTTTCCAGCCAGCTGAGCTTATGTGAGGACAAGGTCCAGGAGAGGAGTTTTGATGAGGGGCAGCACTGGGCACTGTTTATATGTCCACGGACTATTCAGCTGGGAAAAGTCAGGGTCCACAGTAGAGGAACAACCCAAGAGAGAGACAGCTTAGAAAGAGGATGAAGGTCAGAAAGCTCCAGCATGGCCCCAAATTCCCTTTTTGACAGCACCATTCACTCCTGTCTTCAACCTTTACTTCCTTCACCTGCAAACCTCCATTTGTCCACCAGCAGTGACCTCTGAGGGACTCCCCACTATGCCAGTCTGGGAAGAACTCAGTAAGCAGGACATAGAAAAACAGTGTGTACAAAAGCCAGACTAGCAGGAAGGGCTCCTCCACTCCCAGGCCGATTTCCAGAGCTTCAGGGTCTTCAGCCCTTGAAGAAAGGGTCCTCTCAGAGTGACCAGCTGTGCCTGAGACAGCCTGGCTGTAACTAAAACACAGCAGGACTCTTTGGAGGGTCTGAAGCTTGGGCTGAGACAGTCTTCAAAGATGCAACACCAATGATTTTGAATATTCATGGAGTGAGTTTCACTGGGGGAGGGGGAGGTTTGATGCTAAGCATAACAGCTGGACGCAGGTTGCAAACAGAACTAATTTTAGAGTTGTTTTGACATTTTTCCAGGGTTTAGTCATTGGTGCCGGGGATAAGAGGAACCCAGAAGGAGGGAATGGTGTTTGTTTGTTTGTTAAAATGTAGGTCTGTCCAGTTACTTTGGAGGCACAAAGAAATCCTCAGCGAGTAAATGCCATGAGCTTCTTTGCAAAACTGACCACTTCTTTAAGAACTAAACATCACCTATCCTTTGGACACGATGTTTTGTGCCTAGATATTTAGGCAAGAAAAGTAAAAATGTGTCTGCAAAAGCCTTGTACAAGAATGCTCAGAGCCTCATCACAATAATCCAGAACTAGAAACAACCCAGATGTCCATTATCAAGGGAACAGCTAAACTGTGGCAGGTCCTATTCTGGACTAAGGCTCAGCAATGATTTTAACAAATTAGAATGTGGTTAACTTTGAGGTTAGTTACAACAAGAAAGAAGCCAAACACAAAACAGTACTTATAATAAGATTCCATTTCTATGGAGTTCTGGCATATGCAACCTACTTAAGGTGATCAAAATCTGATCCGAGGTAACTAGGGTAGGAGTGGGGAATTGACTGGGAAGGAACACAGGGGAATTTTCTGGAGTGATGAAGCTGTTCTTTCTTGAGTCCCATCAATCTCTTCACAACTCGTGTCTGTTTGAATTAAACAGATAGATTCTTTGTCCCCACGTTTCCTGTCTTGTGCCTCGTACATTCTTTCTCCCTGGAAAACCACTCCTCACCCAATCTCTGTACGTCCAGATACTTTCCCTCTCCTAGCAATGGGTTAAAATGACACCTCCTCCAGGAAGCCTTCCCTAGCCTCACCTAGTAGCGGTTACTTTCTCCTTGCTGGCCAGACCATATATGCTATAGCATTGTGTCCCCATCAAATTGTGTTGGGTCCTGGCTGCTTCGTGTGTTTTGTTTTTGTTGTTAGGAGTTTGTTTATTATTTATTGACCATATCCTGACCTTGCTGGCAGCAGCACTGTGTAGATTCCTGCTACCCCAAGCCCAAGAAAGGACCCACAGCTTAAGCCGAAGGTCTGCAGGGAATAGAGTGACTGAGGTGCTCATCTTCGCTTTGTTTTTGCAGACACTGCACTGCATTGTGCTTGACTCCTTTCATTTTCAGCCACGTAGGATGCAAACCATGCTGATCTTTGCAGGAGCATCCTCTGGGCCCCTGGAGAGGGCTGGGCTGCCAACTTCTCATGGAGTAATTAAATGACAAATTACCTGCAGGCTCTCAGCTGGAAAACCTGTAGGAGCACAGCCTTTCCATATTCATAGGGTTTAATCAAATCTGAAAGCTCAGAAGACCTTCACAGTTCTCTGTTTGAAAATGGGGAAACTGAGGCTCAGAGTAGAACAGTGATTCATTCAAGGATATGGGGGGGGGGTAGGGTGTGATGCTTATCACCCTCTCTTCATGTTTCCAGGAGGGAGGGAGTTTCCATTTCACTCCCCACAATGACATGGGATGAAGGAGCACTTCCCACCCTTCTCTCCCATCCAGGAATAGAAACATTTCACCTCTCCGTGTTTCTCTCAGACTGCTTTCTCTGCACACCACTTCATCCAGCAGGAGGCTCAGGCCTTCCCCTAAGGGACACACACCAGGTGGAGGGAGGGGGGCACAGACCCTCCAGATACTGAGCTCTCACTGGGAAGGCAAAAAAAAAACCCAGGGGGAAAATCCTGTGTTGGGATCCGCCCAAGGTGAGTTCACTGATCCACCCTTATCAGTAATATAGCTGGTAATATGTTTCGATTCTTAAAAGAATCTGGTGTCTGTTTTCAGAGCTGATACATTCCCTCGCCACACGGGCAGGTGGCAGTGCCTGGGCAGAGTCAGACCTCCTGCCTCCCAGCCAAGCCATTCCTCTTGAAGGGAAAAAGGAATCAGGGGTAGGAGATGTCACCAGAGGCAGGTACTTGAGTTTCTTGTCTGGTTACCAGATGGATCAGGAAGTCACTCTCAGAAAAAAAAAAGAATGAAAAGGGTGGGTTGGGAGGTGAAAGTAAGCTCATCTTTGATCCCAGCCTGCACAGGTGAATGTATCCATGTGGAGGTGTCCAGCAAGCAGCACCTGCTTGCTGGACACCTCCACATGAGGTGTCAAGAGAGTCCTAGAGGCCAGGAAGTAGAGATGGAGGTGCCCTCAGGCCAGGTGCAGGTGGGTGTATCCCCATGGAGATAAGGATTCAGAAAAGGACCCCGGGGCTCCAGGCTGCTGGTGACTGAAGAATGAGAAAACCAGCGAGTCAGTGATTCTCAAAGTGTGTTCCATGAGCCAGCAGCCTCAGCATCGCTTGATAACTTACTAGATCTGCAAATTCCCAACCCCACTGGATAAGCAAGATTGGGGCTTGAGGCCAATCTGTATTTAATAAATTCTCCAGCTAATTCCGATGCACAATAGCTAAGCTATGAAAACAGCTTGATTACCCCCAGACAGACGAGTGAATCAAAACAATGTGGTATATATACATAGTGGAATACTACGCAGTGATAAAAAAGATAAATTCCCGCCATCTGGTAACATGAATGGAACTGGAAGGGATTATGCTAAGTGAAATAAACTGGAAGGAGCAAGATCATTTCAGTTACATATGGATATAGAGAAACCAAACAAAGGGTCGGACAAAGACAAAGTTTAAAATCAGCCCCTGAGGGCCTCCCTGGTGGCACAGGGGTTAATCTCAGCACTACCAAGCTACTGTCAGCTGCCAGTTCAATCCCCAGCCAGGGAGCTACCCCACATGGCACAACAGACATCCCTGTCTTGCCCGCTGCTCCTCTCTGCAGTGTATTTCTGTATTTCTCTGCCTGTTCTGTTCCCTACTCTGTCTCTGGTGAATCCTCTCACCCCCATACCTCTGGCCTGCACCCCAGTTCTTGTATGCATAAAATAAATCTTTAAAAAAGACCCAGCCCTTGAAAACCTGAGTAGATCGGAGACATCCAGGAGGGTTGGGGAGAACACAATGGACAATGGTGGAAGTTATGGTGCTTGGTGGTAGGAGAGCTAGTATAAAAGGGAGAAATTCTATATGGTCAAAAAATTTACAAAGATGTTAAAACAAGGGCACTTAATTTTAAAAAAAAATTAAGAGAACATAAAAGATAAAATGGAATTCTAGAAGCAAATTAAAAAAGAATCAAAACAAATTAAAAACGAATCTTGTATTAGCGATTACCTTCGTATAGCTCTTTCACTGGTTTTATTTCTAGGTATTTGGTAAGTTTTGATGATGATAAATGTTATTTCCTAGTTTGTTTCTGGCTCTTTGGTGCTAAATCATAGAAATGTGATCAACTAATAGTTGATGTACAGATTAATTCCTTTGGAATTATGTGGCCATTGAATGATGCAGGCAGTTGACATAGAAAAAGCCATAGGCTTGGAAATGAATAGAACATCTGTAAACTCATTCAAAAGCTATTTCTTTGGAGAAAAGGAGTCTGTTTTGTGCTATATGATGTGCATGTGTCTACACACATTGGCACAGAGAACCTTCCAGATGTCCTGTAGATGAAGCATGGACTGAATTCACACTAACCCATGCACTGAATTCACACTGGTGGAGCCATTTTCAGGCCCCTTTCCTGGGCTCCTGGGGTCTTCCAGGCCACTTTTCAATACCATTCTGCTTCTCATGGGGTCTGCTGGGGCTCCCTCACCCACCCCAGCTCCCTACTTGGCTCCACTGCTCACTGAGGCATCCCTCCTCCTAATATTGCTAAGTTTAGGCTCTTCAAAACAGCAATTCCATGATTGTGTGTGTGTGTGTGTGTGTGTGTGTGCATAATCTAGCTAATCTAGCTCTTTATGTAAAGACAGGAGAGACAAATTTAGACTAACTAGACAGAAAAGAATGGGCAACTAAATGCAGTGTGAAATCCTTGATTGATCCCAGATTTTTTTTTTTTTAAAAGAGTATAAAAGACATTCATTGGTTGCCTTTTTGTGTGCCAGAGACATCTGTTTGTCCTTCCGGAGTTACTGGTTTTGTTCTCTCCAGTCTAGCTGTGAGTATGTGGGGTAGGTGAGCCCTGTGTCTTCACTCTGCTGACATCTTGCTACTCCCCCCTTTAAATAGTCAAAAGAAGAAACTTTTTGCAAAAATTAGCAGAAGATGAATCACTTCCAAACTCCAGGAAGTCCTCAATTCCAAAAATGGCCGGCATGGTGCCTCGGTGATGGCCTTGAAGTAGAACACAAGTGGGGGAGAGAGCGGGGGGAGGGAGGCATAATTCCTGAGATCATGGCCACACCCATGCATGAGCCAGCACACAACACAGACTGAGGGCCCCAGAGAACCCTCTATTTTTTGAAAGAAGGAAATGAAGTCATTCACAAATGCCTGTCACTTAGTTACAAATTACTAGCAACACAGGACATGACTTGGGACACTTCCTTGAGAACCACCAATCAAGTTCCTTGCAGGTAAGAGAACACCTGTGTGTGGACAGATGGCAGCATCTTTGTTAGGCGTGATCCAAGATGCCGGTCATGACAATGAGTTCTGACTCACCAGCCCAGATGGCGACTGTGTGACTGGTCTCCAGGCTTCTCGTCAAGATGGCGTCATGGCCAACAGCACTAGTGAGTCACAGACATCACTTGCCACCCCCACCCGCCCTCCTGTCACTGCCTCTTTGCAGGAGACAAAGCCCCAGGGAGGGCTGCTGGGCCACAATCCTTTCTCATGTAAGGCAGGGTGTTGATGATCCAGAGTCCCAGCCTCTAGTCCGGCAGAGATGCTGCCATACCCCATAACTGCCAACGAAGGCCCCAGTCTTATATAAAGTTGGGAGAAATGGAAGGAATCTGAACATTGAACTAGGTTCTTAGCTGAAGACCTCTGAGTCTTAATCTTTCACCACACATGTCTCAAAATGTGAATGTTGAACTTATTATTTTGCAAACAACAGTGTAATAATAGATATAGGCAAGAATTATAAAGGGATGGCTGAAGTGATATTGAGGATGGGGGTCTCCACACTACTCCAAGTACCATCCCACAGTTGCTTATTAACTAGTAAAGTTACTTCTATAATGGAGAAAGCTGGTGATACCGCCTTAAGCAAGTGGTCCAACATCACCAGAAGTGGGACAATGTGCATACCCTGATATGATTCATTGGGAAGTACAAGATTGCCCCATTCTTAGAAAATAGAACGTTCTTGCTTGGTATATTTTGGGAGGCCTGGGAATGCTCAAATTTTTAATGTAAATTAATGGTGATAGCAGTCTCTGATCCAAAAACTAGCCTACCAAATCATACCAGCTAGGAACATCCTACTTTCTGTATGCATAATTATATATGTGATGTATGTTATCACTACCCAAATTGTATCAAGGAAATAGTTAGCATATTCTGATAGCTTAGGTTCTTCAAAACGGCAGTATCATCATTTTATTTATTATTATTATTTTTTTTAAGATTTATTTATTCATGCATACAGAACTGGGGTACAGGCCAGAGGATCAGGGGCGGTGAGAAGCCTCACCAGAGACAGAGCGGGGAACAGAACAGGCAGATCGATGAAGTGCACTGCTGAGGGGAGCAGCGGGCGGGTCAGGAGAGGTCTGCCGCGCCATGTGGTCACCTCCAGGGCAGGCGGGAATCGAATTCATGTGGAAGCGGCTTTGGATTCTCAGTGCTGGGCTTTAACCCGCTGCACCACCAGGGAGGGCCTATTTATTATTATTTTTTAATTTATTGACTTATGCATACAAGAACTGAGATGTAGGCCAGAGGGGAAGGGGGAGAGGTGAGAGGATTCACCAGAGGGGGCAGGGGGGAACAGAACAGGCAGAATGACCAAAATGCCCTGCTGAGAGGAGCAGCAGGTGAGACAGGAGAGGTCTGCTGTGCCATGTGGGCCACCTCCCTGGCCAGTCAAGGATGGAACACCTGCAGCAGTGGCTAGTGATAGTTTGATAGCACTGTCTTTAACCCCTGTGTCACCAGGGAGGCCCTGGCAATATCATGAGTTTATACACACACACATATAATATAGGTAATCCATCATCTATCACTTTATGTAAAGACAGAAGAGACTGCTTTAGAATAACTAGACTGAATGGACAACTAAATGCAGTGTGAAATCCTTGATTGGTCCTAGATTAAAAAAAAAAAAAGAGTATAAAGGACAGTCACCGGATGCCATTTCTGTGCCCTTTCAAATTCTCCTGGGGCAGCCTCTTCCCCAGCCATTGCTTTGCCACTCCCTTCCGCTGGCTTTGATCATTGTCTAGGTGAGAGCTGATAGCTTAGGTTCCTCAAAATGGCAATATCATGATTTTTTAAAAAATTTATTTATGTATGTATATAAGAACTGGGGTGCAGGTGAGAGGTAGAGGGAATGGGTGAGTGGGTTCACCAGAGGGGATGGGGGAACAGAACAGCAGATTGACTGAAATACACTGCTGAGGGGAGCAGTAAGTGAGACAGGAGCTGCTGTATTTCTCTTGGTTTCAACCCTATGCTTTTCTGACTGCTCGGCATACAGTGGTCATGTCTGAACTAGAAGTTCAAGGCCGCTAATGACATGGGGTCAGCCCTAACCATAGGAGATGGGAGCCCACAGACACATACTGCCCTCTTTCTCCTGCAAATGGGAAGATCATTTCTTGAGAATCAAGCACTAGTTACTGACCAACTCTGTGCACTTCCTATTGATTTTCCCTCCTTCTCCATCTGGGACTTTTCCTTCTCCCATCCCTCATTCCTGTTTCCAAACACTGCATCTTCCAAACATCTGCACTCAACTGATGGTCTCAGGCTCATTTTTCAGGGAAACCTAGGCTCAGAGAGACAGTTTGGGAACAGTTGGAGAATTTTGAATACAGAGTGTCTAGTGGATGACACTGTTGTATGAACGATAAATTTATTTGTTTGATCATGACACTATGATGGTGTAAGAGAACAAGGAAATGTCCTTGCTATTAAGAGACATATGCCGAAGTGCTTCAGAGGGGACGTTCCCTCATGTCTGTAATTTAATTTCAAATAAATCGGCAAGAAGTTTTGTGTGTGTGTGTGTGTCAGAGAGACAGTGACAAAGAGAAAGAGAAGAGAAAGAGAAAGGCTAAACATTAGTGAATCTGGATGAAGATTAAACTGCTTATTTTACTCTTTCCCAGAATTTTATAGGTTTGAAATTGTTCTAAGTGGACAGTTGGGGGAGGTCAAGGGTGGGTAAAATGGGTGCAGGGGGCTACTGCATGGCCGGAGGTGCCTAGACATTGGGTGGTGGCATCATGGACTTAACATCATGGTGTTGGGTTATGGTGCTGTACAGCTGAAGACAGAAAAAAGTTGGGGGAAATCTGAGTTTGGCATTGAATTGGAGTGGATTTCACTTAGTGTCCTGTGGTGTCCATCACCAGCCCAGGCCCTGGCACTGGGAGTCCTTGGTAAACCCCACAGGCCTCTGAAATGTGAGTCTTACTAGTGGCTACCTGGATCCTGCGAGGGCGCTGGAGAGGTGAGCTCTCGACTGGAAGCTTTGCTAGGTTGCATTTCCATTTGCTGGCTTTTGTAATCTCGTAAACGCCCTTGATGATACAGGGAATAAGCTTCTTGGGCTCCATAAACTGGGGACCACGCAGTGAGGCTGGGACCAGTGAGACTAGGAGGCCCCGGGGCTCCTGTCCAAGAGCTCCTGTCCCAGGGGATACTGATGCCCAGGGCCAGCCATGAGCACTGCATCTGACAGCTCTGGGTTTCTTGCCAGCAAGAGGAGGCTCAGAATCACAAGAATGAAAAGCTGGGCTGGTCTTTACAAATCATTGAATCCTAATGCCCGTGCCATATTAGGCATGGCACGCAGAGGTACGCACTCTTACTGATGAGCTGCTCCTACTATATAGCCTTTTCATCCCTCTCTCTAAAGGAAAAATTGCTCTTGGGAGCATTAACTCTCCAGTCTCAATGTCAGCTTTGGAGATCTCCCTACTCACCTAATCCCTGCTCCCCATCACCCTTGCATGGCTTCTGTGACACTGGTAGAGAGAAACTGTAGCCCCGTGCCCCCTTAGGGACAAGCCTGCTCCCAGCAAGCCCTGGCTCCTGCTGTCTCACCTGGGAGTAGTTCCCTAGACTGATCTTCCTTGTTGCTCTCCCCCTGCCTCCACACACACACACTTGTCTCATCATCATCAGCCTTGTCCGTGTTTCTCGCTTTCCTTCCACCACAACCTCTCCAGTTTAGATCATCTATTCCCTACCACTCCAAACAGCACCACCATCAGTCCCATTTGGGGACTGTGTATGTACATCTTGGAAAGGATGAATATGCCTGTTCACACAGACCGGCACTAGCAAGAAGCTTTTATGTCTGGGTGTTCGCGTCTAATCTTTCCACCAAGCCCATGAGTTAAGTATTAACACTCCCAACTTACAACTGAGGAGGCTCAGTCCACTTGAGGACCCCATGCTCTGGAATCAACTTTCTGGCCTCTCCTGAGTGAGCTTCGGCTTTAGGGAACAACGAGTATTCCCAAACCTTGTATCCTGTGTATTCGCTCTCTTGTGACATAAATTACCCCAAAGCTTCAACGGCCCCGTTTCTTCAGGTCAGGAATCTGGCGGTAGCACAGCTGGGCGGTTCTGACTGTCTCACCAGGCAGCGGGCATCTGAAGCTTCTCTGAGGATGGAGGATGTCCTTCCCCTCTCCCCTCCTGTGGCTGTGGGAAGGAGCATCTGTTCCTCCTGTGTGTCTCTCTGGGGAGAACGTGATACAGCAGCTGGCTTCCCCAGACCGACAGACGGAGTGTCCAAGGTGGAAGCCGGTGTCTTTCATAATCCATTCAGAACATAACTTCAGAAGTGATAGGACAAGGTTTTTTTTTTAGCACTTCTGTAGGTCACACGGACCCACTCTAGTACCAGGTGGGAAGGTCTACACAAGGTTGTGAAGAGCAGGAAGCAGGGGTCTCGGGGACTGGCTACCACCTTCCTGAATAATCTCTTTTTCCCTGAAGTATGTGAGATCTCTGCTAGGGCACACTGAAGAAGCCACAGAGTTCCAACGATATACATACACACATACATGGCCTCTCTCTTTCTTCCTCTCCTTAAAGAAATGGCCGGGCCCCCCACCCCCATCCATTCAGCTCTAGGTTTTCTTAGACAAGCCAGGGCTCAGGCTGTTATGATTTGTCCAAGCAGGGAGAACCAAGGCGGGGCGTCAGGAGAGAGATGTGTAGCGGGAATAAAGGGTCATTAGTGACTGGACGTCCCCCAGGGGCTCCAGAACTAGGACCCTTGAAACATCTATGGTGTCGTGGACCTCAGGGGGTGGGGGTGGGTGGGGGTGGGGTGGGGTCTACTATTGTCAGAGTGCGCATGCGCAGAGGTGGCAGGCACGCTAGTCCGGAAATTCGATCTTTTACTTTTCTCTATTATTTAGTTATCTTTCTGCCTTCATTTAATCCTCAGAAGTTTTTCCTACTCTCATTTCTAATTTGTATGTTTCCATTTTTAATTTTTCTTAATTGGATTAGTGGTTTGCTGCTGTTCTTGCTTCTTTACTCCTGAAGTACCAGCTTTTCTATTTATTTATTAGTGCTACCCAATTCATTAATTTCTGTCCTTACCTTTGGCAGTTCCTTGTGTTATTTTTCTTAAGATTATTTTGTTCTTCTGTTTTTCCTAACTTTGGGGGCTGAGCCCTAAGTGCACTTATTTTCATTTCTTAAATGAAAAATGTAAATACTTAAGGTCATAAATTTTCTTCTGAACATTACTCTATAGTCCATTAGGTTAGACACAGCATTTTAATTAATCTTATTTTTTAAATATTTTGCAATTTTGTTTTGCATTTCCCCACATGACAATGAGATCTTTGGGTTTTGTCTTTTGTCTGTTGGTTTTAAGTACTAGTTTTTTGTGGTGGTTATATTTTATTGTTATTATTCCCTGATGTTATTAAATTACAATGAAAGAGTGACTTCTTTATTATTTCGACTCTGTGGAATGTACTGAGAGTTACTTTGTGGTCTAATGTGATCTAACACTTTGTGATCTGAATGATGAATTTGATAAATATCCCAACAGATACTTCAGAGTCTGGGCATGTAGAGATTGGGATACATGATGATATGCATAGCTTAATTTCTTATGCTTTATTAATTTTACTTTACTAGTAATTTTATTATTTTCTAGATCCACTAATTTGTCTCTAGTGGATCTACCATAGACTGAAATGAAGTCACCTATTTTTATTGTGCTTATGTCTGTCTTTTACATTCTGTCGTATGAATTTTAGTGCCATGTTTTTAAATATTTATCATAAATAACTGAGGATTGTAGACTTTACAGTATAAAAGGATCTATCGGGCTTTTTTTATATATATATATTTTTTTCAGTTTAAATTCAACTGCTGATAGAGACTTTGACTTCGTTCCTTGCACTGCATTTCCAGGTAGGGGCTCAGCCACCCTTTGATTTTTTCCTTCCGTCTTCAGTTCTTGGTTTTAGATGCTCTTGACTATAGCATATGATTTGCTTTTGCCTTTTGAAGCAATCGAAGACTTTTTCTCTGTAGGGGTATTTATCTCATTTGCAATCACAAATAAACCCTTCCCATTTGTTTTTAGTCCTGTCATCTTTGTTATGCTCTCCTTTTGTATTTTTCATGATTCTTTTGTTTGTTCCTTTAAATATTTGGTTAAATGGTCTGTTTTCCTTCTTTTCTACCAAGTGTTTTCCCACTGATAATTTGAAAGGGGGATAACGTATAAGTTTATAATGTTTTTCATGTTTTTTTTTTTCACTTTATCAACTGCACTTGTGTCAAACATACTCAAGGCCACAGTCTTAACACACTTGGCTCTTATTCCAGACAACATCGCAATGACGAGCTTTCGGCATGCACTATGAACCAGTGCTCTGCTTTCCTGCCTCCCTGACTGTGGCTGGTAGACGGGACCTCAGGACCCATGCACAGCATCCATACTTGCAACATGTAAATGCAGGTGATTATACCCCATGCGTGAACTATTAACCAATGAGATGGATTTTGTTGATAAAGTCTTTCTGTCTTCTCTCCCTGGATAGAACATTCTGGGACAAAATGTGTTAGCCTGCTCAGCCAGCCTACCATACAGATGGGTGGCTGAAACAACAGAATTTATTTTCCCAGCTTTGGAAGTTGGTAGTCACAAGATCCAGGTGACCGATGTTTTGGTTCCTATTAAGACACTCTCCTTGGCTTTCAAATGGATGTGTTCTTGCAGTATACTCACGGAGCCTCCTCTGTCTGTGTCCAAACCCCTCCTTCTTATGAAGACACCAGTCATATTGGATTACAGGTCACCCTTATGCTCTGATTTTTAATTAACTACCTCTTTACCCTGTCTCCAACTATGATCATTTTCTGGAGTGCTGGGAGTCAGGGGTCCAGTATAAATTCTTGGGAAAAGGGGAGAATATTTAGCATTAAGTAGAGTTTAGATGGCTCCCAGGGCTTTCTCTCGAGATGGAAGAACCACACGCACTTGGTGGCCAATGGTTTAATTCTATATCCTACAGTCTTTCCCTCCTTCTCTTGCCATTCTTTGTTCCTCACTCTTTGCTCCTGTATCCTGAAACTGAAGCCCTTAATAAGTTGTATCACACAAGCTTTTGCCTGAAGCTGTTTTTTCCAGGAGATCAGAACAAGACAGCACTGGCACCTGCAGTGCTTATCTACCTAGAGGGAGTTTGTCTATTCCCTGTCCTGTGAGTGATGAGGAGATGCATACATTCATGCCCATTACCTCCTCTCTCATCTCACTTTCCAATTTTACTGCCCACATTACAATTCAATTTTTTAATAGTCATTTTTCAATAATATGTTTCTATAGGTTGGCACTTGGCTTATCTCTCTGAGTCACATCATTTTGGCTTTGATTTTGAAAGATGAGGAAACCAATACACCTACTCCCCTCCCACTTTACTTCCCATCCTGTGTTTAAAGCTTTAAATGTACATTATGGCTCAATCTTTGCCCTTTTATCATGAATTCTTCATAGTAAAATGGCTTAAAGTAAGTCACTTTTCTCCAAGAAGAGTTTACATAAGTACCTTCTCAGAATTAAAGATAATCATTTCTTGCCCTTTTTTTGGAGTGACTGTTTAGCAGGGGATAAAACTGTTTCCAGAATACAATGAGAAAATCATGTTAGTTGCAGTGACACCCTCTATGAGAGGATTGGGCATCCGCCCATCCTGCCTCACAGTAGGTGGGGTGTGGACTGGGAGCTGCTCCCATTCATCATGGGACTCAATTTAGCAATCCATAGTGAGTAAAAGAGTCAGGCGGTTGTGATTGAAGACAGAAGAGCCACTGTGTGTCTCTGCCAGTTCCTTTTCTCCTTGATTCTTTTCCATGAGAATGGAATGTTCCAAATAGAGGCTTGCCTGTCAGCCTGCCTACTGGGAAGAAGAATCTACTTAGAATGAAGATAATGTACAGAGCAGGAGACATAGATTACCCAGCGCTTCCATGGCCCAGATTCACTGAGCAGGAAACTAACTGTATTGGCTGTCAGCTCTTGGGAATTGGTAGTTCTTGCAAGCATAGCATCTCATGGTGAAAGATGCATGCTTTCTTTCCCTAAGGATTTTGAGGCCCTATTGCCTGTGAGTATTGAGCATGCTGTAGGGTCTAGGGAGGCATGATTTTCTCCTTTATTGGTTATTTGGTTTAGGGATCTGAATATCCATCAGATTTTTTCCTTTCATGTTGAATATCAGAAACATTAAAAAACTCTTTCTTTTTTCTAGTTCTAACCAAAAGTTCCACCCATTCAAAATATTGGGCAAGGAGGATGACATGACTGTCTGGATGGAGAAAGACCTTGGCAAAAATGCCCCAACCCATTACGTCTGCACAGTATGAAATCATCTACCTCTGAGCAAGGTCTGCTCTGCATGCTGAGTGCACACAGCCCAGGAGACACTTGGGATCTACCTTCTATGTCAACAAAGATTTCTCAGCATAATGTATAGTGGTATATCAGTGACACCACAAAAAAGTGAGTAATGGAACTTAGATTCTCAACTCCTTGGGTTGGGGAAAGAGTGGCGCCCTCTATTCCTTGTGAAATAGCAGCTAGGGATGGCTTCCTGGGTTTGGCTTCATCCCCAGGCGCTGGCGGAAGGAGGGAATGATCACCTAATGTCTTGTCTTATCTTTTCCTTTCATTTTTTTCTGCTTCTTCTCTGTCTTCCTCCTCTTTATCATCCTAAGTCCCATCTCCTCTGTGAAATGTCAAAGGCTTGATACAATACAAAGCCTGGAGAATATCTCCTGGGTGCCACGCCTGGGGCAGAGGATTTGGCATCTGCCTGTGTTTCTAGGCCATGGAAATAGTGCTATAGATTATCCTCAAAAGAGGCATGAGAAAAATATTAAATTCAGGCCACAACTTTGAGCCAGAGGTGGGGAAGTTTTTTAGACCAGAAAGAGGAAAGGGGGACCTGAGTTTAGAAAACAGGTCAATTCTCAGTTGTATCACTTACTGGAGAGATCTTAGGCAAAATGATTTTCTTTCTTCATTTTCATTTCCTTATTAAGTGGAATTAATTAATACGTTGCTATTAGGAAGTCATTGTGAAAATGAATGGTATCCCTTTAGTTTTGAAAGGTAGTGGATTGAAGTTAACACAGAACCCCATATTTAGAAATTCTGGATAAATATAGTATTTAAAATACAGAACTCACAAGAAAGGAAAATTCCCAGAAATAAGAGAAACAACGTGTGAGCCTAACAACATAACAGCCTGGTTACATACGTTCAACAAGACATAGACACAGACACAAATTGATGATGGTTGCATTTTTCTTAATAGCTCAAAACTGGAAACAGCCCAAATGTCCACTAGAATGGATAGATAGCAATATATCCGAACAATAGATCATTGTTAAGCAGTTAAAAGAAACAGTTGTTGTTTACAACAGCATGGATGAAGTTTACAAATAATCTTAAATGAAAGAGACAAAGGAGCACATACAATCTGAATTTCTTATATAAAAATTCAAATACAGATAAAACAACCATTCTTCCTGAAATGGGTGGTGATATATAATTACACATTTGTTAAAGCCCATAGAACTTTAAATCACAAAGAATGAACTTTAATGTAAGTATTTTTTTTTTAAGATTTATTTATTTGTGCATACAGAACTGGGGTACAGGCCAGAAGCTCAGGGGCGGCGAGAGGCTTCACCAGAGACAGAGTGGGGTGCAGAACAGGCAGATCGATGAAGTATACTGCTGAGGGGAGCAGCGGGCGGGTCAGGAGAGGTCTGCCACGCCATGTGGTCACCTCCGGGGCAGGCGGAAATCGAACTCATGGGGAAGTGGCTTTAGCTTCTCAATACTGCGCTTTAACCCGTTGCGCCACCAGGGAGGGCCTAATGTAAGTATTTTTTTTAATCAATAAAGGTACAAGGGACCCCAGAAAAGAATACGGGCTGTAACAAAAGAACCTAAGTATATTACAAAAGTCTGGCAAACGAAGGGGTCTGTCACATGGCCAAGAAGCCACCCAAGTAATTTTGGAAAACTGTGTTTTGACTCAAAGCTGTAAGGCTAAGGACAGAAAGAATTGTACATTGGCAAAATTCTGGTTGGTAAATTTGTTTCTCACAGGGGGTACAAGTGAACAATTCTGAAACATTACATGTATCCTCCGGTTGAACAAACCACTTAATAAAAGGCAGATCATGGAAGTCAGGTTTCTCCCTGCCCAACAAAGTTACAAATAAGCAAGATAGTGAGGCTAGAATAAAAACTTGATATTGGATTAGAGTCAGATGGTATGAATTCCCCTTTAGGTTAAGATCCATGCAGGTGGGTGGATCAGTAATAATTATGGATAATTATGTGTACATGGATTAGCACACATACATTTATTTCCTAACTATCTGCTGACAGAGCCTGGAAGTGATTATCCCAGTTAGTAATACTTGCCCAAATCTTGGTTTCCAAATAATGATTTTCCAGTAAATGGAACCAGGTTTATGTGGAGAAATGACTGATTCTAGACGAGGGGCAGGATATATACAAGATGAGTCTGGTGCACTTTCTAGTCCCAGGAAGTAAGAAAATACTAGAAAGGCAAACCTATGAGGGCTGTGAAAGGGACACAGGAGTTGAGGGAGCCCTTAATGGCCAAAGCTGGACCAATTTGAGCAACTAAATAAATAGCATTAAAAAACTGAAAATATAAGATAAACATACATAAGTAAAATGATGTAATACAGTAAAATGATGTAACAGATGAAGAGGCAAAAGGAACACATTTTGTTTACAAAACTCCTACTGAGTAACTATCCTTTCTCCAGAATTCCCTACCTTACCCTCATTGGATGAGGTCTGGATCTAAGAATTTAGTTTGAACACATGTGTCATGGTTAGGGAAGATGTGAATAGCAGAGGAACCAGACAAAGGGTAAATAAGAAATCTCCACATTTCTTCAAAATTAAAGTTATTCAAAAAAGAAATAAGAACTTTCTTAGATGTAACAATCACCCTCCTAAGTACTTAAAGATTCCAGATTTTTAAAATATGTGTTCACCCACCCAACCAAAGCCAGCACATAAATACTTAGAACAGCTTTGTTTATAATTGCCCCACACAGGATACAACCAGAATGCTCTTCAGTGGTGAGTGAAGCATATTCTTTGGCACATCCACATGATGGCAATGAGCTCATCTATAAGAAAGAACATGCTATCGAGCCATGAAAAGACAAAGATGGATCTTAAATCCATATTGCTGAATTGAAGGCACCAGTCTCAAAAGGATACAGACTGGGTGATTCCAATTATGTGACTTACTGGAAAAGGCCAACATAGAGACAGTGAAAGGAAAGTGGTTGCTAGGAACTTGGGCGGGGGTGGAAAAGTAGGCAGGAAGATTGCAAATAAGTGAAACAGGGATGTCTTTTAGGCAATGAACTTGTCCTGATGACGTTAAATATGTCAATAATGATGTCAGTGATGACTGCCTGATGCTGTGTATTTGTCAAACCTGCAGAACATTACAGTTTGAAGAGTGAAACTTAATTTACACAAACTAAAAAAAAAAACAAACTGAGATCAGGGCAGAACATGACAAAAGAATCTAATCATGTTACAAAAGTGTGAAACAGCCTGGCTAACAAAGTGGGGAAAGATGCTGACTTAAGTATCTTTAGAAATGAGTGGAGTCTATAAGACTAAGTAGAGAGGAAGGTTTCTAGGAAAAAAAATTACTGATGCTCCTGGGTCCATTGATTTTATGGGATGACAGATTATTAGAATAAAATGGTGTTTATGAAATGAAAACAAAAACACACAGGCAAAACAGATCAAAGCAGAACTTGGCATCAAGTAATACATGCTTGGTGGAAAGACCATTAGGAACTCCAAGAAGAGATTTCCATAAAAGCCAGGATGGGGATGGTTTTGGTGTGGAGGAACTTGAGGGAAACTTCTGGGAGTGCCGCAATGCTGGTGGATACAGGGGTGTTCAACTTGTGATACATTTGCCATCAGTGACAAGACTATGCTTTTTTTCCCTTTGTGAACGTCTCTGTGTGTGTTTCTGTGTGTAATCTGGGTCACAACAAAGGTCAAGGAGAAAAAAACACACAGAAAAAGCACAGGGGGAAGAATGCTCCATAATGATGCAAAACATGAATTCACAGACTACAGAATCCTGATGGAAGCGCCTTAAAAAATTAAATTCACACCTACACATGATATCAAAGGCATGAGACAAAGCAAATATAGAAAACACTGACATTCTGTAAGGTCTGAGCATTGGATTCACAAGTGTCATATTTTTGTGTCTTTCTACATGGAGGAAACTGTTTTTTATTAGCACTATTAATCTAAAAACAAATGTGAGATATGATATAGAAACACACTAAATACCTATTAAGATAGGTCAGAAGAGTTGTTCCTTCAGAGGTTTGAAAGGTTTGAAATCAACTGTGATAGTCTGGAAAGTGTGGTATTTAGGGGCTGAAAACAGTTTTATTTTGATCTGATCAGAGGTCACATGGGCATTCACAGATACAACTCATCCAGGGGTAGCTTTCAGATTAGTGCATTGCAGTTACTTTAATGTGCATGGGTTAAACCGCTATTATAACCAGAAATAGAATTGTTGTGATAATATTTTTAAAAACATTTTTCTTATGGCAAACGTCATATAAAGTGGTCACTGTAGTAAGATGTGCACCTAAAAAAAGAAAACAAACATGTAAAGAAGTTTAAACCTGGGATGCTCCTTAGTGGCACAACTCGTTAAAGCTCAGAACAATGAAGCTATCGCAGCTACTGAACAAGTTGGATCCCCGGCCAGGGAGGAGACCCACATGGCACAGCAGACCTCTCCTGACCTGCCCACTGCTCCCCTCAGCAGTGTATTTTTTTTTAATATTTATTATCTATTTGTGCATACAGAACTGGGGTACAGGCCAGAGGTTCAGGGGTGGTGAGAGGCTTCACCAGAGACAGAGTGGGGAACAGAACAGGCAGATCGACGAAGTACACTGCTGAGGGGAGCAGCGGGCGGGCCAGGAGAGGTCTGCCGCGCCATGTGGTCACCTCCGTGGCAGGTGGGAATCGAACTCATGCAGAGGCGGCTTTAGCGTCTCAGTGCTGTGCTTTAACCCGCTGCGCCACCAGGGAGGGCCTCAGCAGTGTATTTTAGTCAGTCTGCCTGTTCTGCTCCCACTCTCTCTCTGGTGAATCCTCTCACCACCCCCCACCCCACCTCTGCCCTGTGTCCCAGCTCTGTGTGCATAAATAAATCAATAAATCTTCAAAAAACAATAGTTTACAGCAATTATCTATGGTAGGGTTTAGCCTGCAGTAGGTATTGCTATAGCATTTGCATGTTCTGGCATTGGATATTTTGGAATTTTCCTTACAATGAACGAAGAGTCACTGGGGCCCAAGGCGAAAGAAAGTCTAAGCAAGGATACAGGGATAACTCCCAGAACCTCGGGCTGAGGGCTTCTCTTCTGGAACTAAAGGGATTTGGGGGAAGAATATTTCTGCCACACTCACTCTCGACCTTTCCTCAATGCTCCTTTCTGGCTGCTGAACTCTTTTTTCTCTCTCCCAGAAGCCTCATTTCTCTGTTCCCTGGACCATAAGACAATGCATAGATCTTTAGAGCTCCTGGGAGGAATGTTCCTGTTTTAAAGGATGCTCAGAGCAAGGCTGTAATGCCTTCCAAATTCCTAGGGAGGGGATGGAGTGACCAGCTGCAGTGTCCAGCTCTGAGCTCACCACACTAGCCACGGCAGTGAACACAGTGGAAATGACATGTGGTCCAGGGGATCAGGAGCTATTCAGCTGGAACCAAGGCAACAGTGTGAGCTCATGAAAAAAGGAAAAGTCCCCCCGTTGTGAGCAAGGGGGACGAGGGAAAGCCAGGCTGACAGTTCAGCGGGTGCCTCCTGCACTACGGTGATGCTGATGGCCTGGACGTCCAGTCCACAGTGTGACTGTAATTCATTAGGTCTGCCTGTTGTTTTCCATTTTCCAAGCATCTTCATATTCACGAATACATTTTCTCCTTTGCATATTCTTGGGCTTTTGATGTTATACCTAATTTACATATGATAAGATACGTTCTTGAAGATAAGTGACCTGCTCAGGATCACATGGTAAGCAGGTGGCTGAGTCATCTTGACCACAGGTACATTGCTCCATGTGGCAGTCAGATGGGACATCCCAGCCTGTGCTTCCTGGGTCTGAGTGGTGAACTGAAGCTGGCTGCAGCGGAGCTGAAGCCCCAGACTGCATGTTCACATCTGGCTCCCACATTCCTTGGCAGGATTTTCACAAGACACACCACAAAGTAATTTACCCTTTAAAGGGGTTGCCACTATTAGGACGTACACAGCCCGTTTGCTAGTTCCGGGGTCCCAGCAGCTGCTCCAGAGTCCCCGATCCCATCACCTGCTGGTCTTTTGCTGACAGGGGACCTGATATGTAGTCCCATTATGATGGAAAGTGCCCAGGGGATATGGCATGGCAGAGAAAGCAGGGTGGGCCAGAGGCAGCATCTGCTGACGTCAGTCTCTGGTCCGCCTGCCCCTGCTCCCCCATGGAAGACTCCATGAAATAACCTCTGAATAGCACATCCCAAGCTACACAAACACCCTGGTGCCCACTGCCATTTCTGGGATTATAAACCCCATAACTACCCTGGAAGCGCTGGCATAAAGCTTCCAAGCTTGTAGCAGAGCTGGGATTCCATCCCAGCTCCCCAACCTCGAGCCCATGCTCTGCCCGCTGCTCTACACTCCTGCCTGCACACACAGGACAGTACTAACAGAGAGGACAAAGGTAAATGCAATGCAAGTGGTTGTGATTCCAGGTGCTGTGAGAGAATGAAGGAATGTCACGCTTTACAGACACAAGGGAATCTTCCAGGAAATCACAAATGTTCCCCAGTTAGTCTTTACTGCACTGTACCCCAATGTCAAAAGCTGGGTCACACGATCTTTTCTGCTGACAGCAATAAAGGAAAAGGGGCAGGAGCCCAACATTTTAAGGTTGGAAGTTATAAACTTTTTATTAAGGCAGAGTCTCCTTGTATCATTAGCATGTAATGAATTATTCTCAGCTTCCAAGCCCTGGTAATTGTCTCTCTGAAGAATCTCATTAAACATTGCTGGAACTTTTGATCATTATTAATAAAAGTGATAACTTGAAATAATCTTGCATTTCTGAGTTGAGGGTGCAAAACTGAAGTACGGTTTTTACAATTGATAGTTCCTGAACGACGATGGAATCTCTGAGGAAACCACCTGGCGTCTTGTCTTGTTTCCTCCCAGAAGCCTTTGCCGAGCCAAGTCAGTCCTTCCACCTGAACTGTATTCAATCTGACTCCAGGACTCACTCGATTCTGTCTGTAATTTCCTCCCATGGGAGCCAAAATTCCAGTAGATTTTCTAATTTAGATTGTCTAGTCCTTAGTCTTCTGCTTCTAAATCCTAATTAAGAGGCAGATTTTATTTTCTGAAAATAGTGCATCAATATATCATATCCTGCATGTTCTTCTTGTATCTGACTTTAACGCTCTTCCCACTTACAGGTGGGTTCCAGGCCCCACCTCCCCGGCTATGCCTCAAATTTGGGAGGTTTTTTTTCTATATGACTTTCAAGGGCAGATCATAAAAAACAGCATGGCTTCCACGTGGCTCTCTTGAGGTGCTCGCTCTCAGAACTCACTGCCATACTGAGGAAGTTCATGCATTCTATGAAGAGATCTATCTGGAAAGAACCTAAGACCCCAGCCTCAGAGCTAATTGAGAGCCAGGTGACAGCTCCCTGCCAGCTATGTGAGTGAGTAAGCCACCCTGAGGGAAACTTCCAGTCCTCACTTGGCCCAACTTAACTGATGCTACACACAGCATAAACAAGCATTCCTCATCAAACGCTGTCTAAATTGCTGATTCATGAGATAAATAAACAGTCCTTTAGACTACTGTGCATTGGGTGTTTATAATCCAGCAGTTGATACACTGGAACAAGTTTCAACCTCTTTTTTGCTTTCTAAACACATAAATTCAACTGCCTTCTGCACATGTTCACTTGAATGTCCCCAAATCATTTCAGATTGAATGTGTTTAGAGAGTTCTACTTCCACTTAGAGCATAGAAATGCCCCCCAGAAATGTCACTCCTGTCCTCTTTATGCAAAAAGCCAGATAATCTATAAAGCATAATGTTTTTGGAGCCCATCAGAGAGCTGGGCTCACAAGGCAGCCAAGTGCAATGAATTCCAAAGAGCAGGAAGCTCTTTTGAGGAGCAGTGGGTCACAAAAAATATTGCACCTTTGGAAAGCATAGAGGGAAATGTAGGTAAGAAGAAACCATAATGAATTCTTAAAAGGTTGAGTATAGGCTTGCATGATAGCTGAAAAATCTGAGAGATCCTATACAATGGAAATTTGAGGGCTCTTTCCACAGACTTATGTAGCATGCTTATAAGAAAGAGCAGAAGCAGGGCAGGGAACTGGAGAAGTCTTATTTGCATGGTGCAAGCATGCAGGTGATGTTCAATTGCAACTGAGTCACAGACACAAAACTTCTCTCACTCCCCTAGACCTTTCCCTCCTAAAACAAAAGTCTTTAGCCACTTGCAGAATAAAGAAATCCCCTCCTTTCTCTGCCCCACATTTAAGCAAAGATACTATTGGGGGGAGAGGTAGAAGCAAAACTACTTGTTCATGAGAGAAAGACAGGCAAAAAAAAAAAAAAAGCTTGTTCTTTGGGGGAAAGGTAGGAAACCCTCTTAGGCCTAGGATCTTGCTCTGACTCAAAGTGTAATCCTGTCCTTAATGAGGCAGGAGAGGGCTCTTTGTCAACCACAGACACTAAGCAGTATTTGGCTACCACAGAGCAAAGAACTGTTAATTAAACTCCACTTCTGAGGCCCAGTTGCTCAAGGTCCTGAAGACTGAAGACGGACAAGGACTGGAAAGTTTCGGTGCCATCAACCCACTCTGACTGGAAAGTTTCAGTGCCATCAGGAGCCTCCTGTTAGGGACAGAGAGCTCAATCTGCTGGAGTAGGTGCAGGACCGTGAAGGACCCTGTGGTGTAGACACACAGGGGCTGCTGAAAGCTGAGGGTGAAACAGAAAGACAGAAAAAAAAGATTTCTCTGGTATTTAGGCCTGATGCTAAGTGCAAGACAACAACCCACTCTGAAGGAGTTTGAAACGAGTGGTTCTCTGAAAGGTTGGATAGCAAAGAAAGTTCTTAGCCCAGTTTATCTTCTGATTAGATTGATTCAACTCTTGCCTTAAGATTGAACACAAGGAGGAATGTACCCACTTCCTAGAGTAAAAGCTTTTGACTTTAACCTTCACTGTTCTTCTACACACACACAGAATAAATTCTCCACAGATAAAGCAATCAAGAGAAATAGATTCAGAGATGATACTGTTACTAGAATTATCATCCTGGGGCTTTCAAATAACTAGGTTAACATGATCATGGATCTAGTAGAAGGAATGTACAGGAGACGCATTAACCAGGATAGAATGTCAGCAGATAAATATAAATATTTTTTAAAACAGAACAATTAAAATGCTCTGAATATAAAATTTTGATGTTAGAGATGAAGAATCCTTTGATGAGCTTATTAGTAGAGTGGATCAGCTGAAGGAGAACTGATGGACTAAAATAATAAGTCAACATAATTTACCCAAATTAAAAGACAAAGTGAAAAATATGACAGCCTCCAAGTCCTGCAAGACAATATGGAACCGTATAACATGTATGCAAATTGGAATCCAAGCAGGAATAGAGGGAGAGAAATGGGGAGACATACGTATAGGGATGATAGCTAAAAATTTCTCCCAATTTATGGCATACAGCAAACTAAACAAGCAATTTAGAGAATATATAACAGAATACATTATAACACACACACTCCTAGACATGCCAACTGGCCAAAAATGTAAATATCAAAGATAAAAAGAAAATGTTAAGTTAGTCAGAGGGAAAAAAAGAAACATTACACACAGACAAGCAAATATAAGAATTCAGAATATGTTTCGAAGAGATGATGAAAGTAAGGAAAATGGAGTGACACTTTTAAAGTATTAAAAGAAAAAAACTGTCACATAAAATTCTATATCAAACAAAAATATCTTTGAGAAGTAAAGATAAAATAGAGATTTCTCAGACAAACAAAAAACTGAAAGAATACACAGCTTTTAGACCTACACTAAATGTTAAAGGACATTTCTCAGGCAGAGGGAATACAATACCCAATGGAAATCTAGATCAATACAAAGAAATGAAGTACATCAAAAAGTGTAAAGATGTGGATAGATATTTTAAAAAAAAAATTTGAAGTCATTTTTTAAAACTGCTTTAAAATATTGACTGAAGTAGAAATGTCATCATGTACCTGGGATTTATAGCACATTTATTAATAAAATATATGTCAACTATAACACCAAAAATGAAAGTGAGCAATTGGAAATATACTGCTGTAAATTTCTTAGACTATATACAAATTTAATATTATATAAAGAAAGACAAAGGCAAGTTATACTACAAAACCAAGAGCAACCACTAAAAAGTAAATTATACTTCTAGCAGACCAATAGTGGAGATGACAAATAAATTATTGGCATATCCAACTGATCCAAAAGACAGGAGAGAACAAGTGAACACACACACACGTAACCATAACAAACAATAAGCAAGATAAATCAGAGCAATTTTTCTTCAATTTTATTTCCTCCTGAGCTTGCTATATTTAAGTGAGGGTCCAGATTACTTAGTGAACCCCCAAACTGCTTGATCAAAACTCAGAACTCAAGGATTCATTTATAAAGATGCCAAGGGGAAAAAATGGCTCTTCTTTCACATCCATTAGCTTACAACCACAGCAAATAACAAGCTTTACAGAGGTTACCGATTTTTATCCAGGATGTATCAGAATCAATTCTTACATGAAAATATTCATGTTCAACATTTTGTAGTGAGTGAAATATCATCTGGGGGACAGTGCCCTCCAGAGCCCCCTCCTCCCTCATGATTGGCTCTTGCTCCTTATCCCAGAGCTCCTGCATATTTGTTTATAGGGCTAGAATGACATTTTAAAAATTTTGAAAACTAAAAGAAGAAAAAAGGAAAACTGGCAAAAAACATATTTTAATGTGTATATTAAATATAACCAGATCAATAATGGAATTAAGTAAAATGGTCAGTGCAACTCAATTAAAAAAGGGCAAGATCTGATTAATAAAAAGTAAGCCTCGGGCCCTCCCTGGTGGCGCAGCGGGTTAAAGCGCAGCACAGAGAATCCGAGGCCACTTCCGCATGAGTTCGATTTCCGCCTGCCGCCTGCCCGGGAGGAGACCACATGGCGAGCCAGACCTCTCCTGGCCCGCCTGCTGCTTCCCTCAGCAGTGTACTTCGTCAATCTGCCTGTTCTGCTCCCCACTCTGTCTCTGGTGAAGCCTCTCACCGCCCCTGAGCCTCTGGCCTGTACCCCAGTTCTGTATGAATAAATAAATAAATCTTTAAAAAAAAAAAAAGTAAGCCTCAACTTTTGGCTATCTATGAAAAACACTTTAGCTATAAAGCCATAGGTAGATTTAAAAGACAAAAATGGAAAATACATATGAAAGCTGACCAAAAGAAAGCTGGCATGGCTCTGTTCCTATCAATCTAAGTAAGTTCCAGAGAAAGGAATATCAGCAAGGATTGAAGGGAACACTACATAATGAAAACAACAGCAATGTGAATATGTTTAGCGACATGTTTTGAAATAAATAAAGCAAGAAATTGATAGAACCATAAGGAAAATAGACAAATACATAATTGTAGCTGGAGACTTCCCCACTTTCTCAGTAATCAATAGAATATGTAGACAGAAAATCAGTAGGGACATAAATGACCTGAATATCACAATCAGAGGCCATAAACCCAAATTCTCCTCTAATTAACAGGAGAAGGGAGACTTTTAAACTCACTTTATGAAGCTAACATTACCCTACTATTTAGACTAGTGAAAGAAATTATAATAAAAGGAGACTTTAGACCAATGCACATAGGTACAAAAATCTTTAACCAAATATTAGAAAATTTAATCAGAACTATATTAAATGGATAATATGGCATGATCAAATGAGAGTTATCCCAGAAATTCAAGAGTGGTTCAAAACAAATGCAGTGCATACATGATAGACTGAAAAATTAAAAAAGAAAACAAACTTATGACCACTTCAATAAATGTTGAAAAATAATTTTGCAGTATTACACATACACACACATAAAATAGTCCAAAACCTTCTATAATGTGTGAGTAAAGGAAACATATTAAATGCATCTGTAAGAAAACTTACAATTAATATCATGTCCAGTGATGAAAGGCTAAATGTTTTCCCTCAAAGATTAGGGTGAAGGCAATGATATCTTCCTTTGTTATTCTTATTCAATATTTTAGTGGAATTTCTAGCAATGGAGGACTAAATAAATAAATAAATAAAACTCATAGAGATCAGAAAGAGATCATAATTTGATATTAGTAGGTAGCATTATTGTCTGTAGAAAAAAGTTTAAATCTACAAAATGGTAATAGAATAAGTGAATTCAGTAAGTTTGTTGCCAGAATACTCTAAAGTCTACAAGATATTGATGAGGGAAAGTAAAGAGAACCTAAATAAACAGAAAGATATACTTTTTCATGGATCAGCAACTCAATATTGTTAAGACATTGTTGTTTTTTTCTGCAGCAATTATAATTCTAATTTCATGGTAATAATATAACCAACGGCTATGAAAATTAACATTGAAAAGTGTATGTGGGAAAGGATAAGATTATCTAAAGTAAACTTGAAAAAAAAATTGCAAGATACAAGTGGCAAGATGCACATTAACTGATTTCAAGACAAAAGCATAATACTCAAAAACCCAGTTCATTGTTTTCCAATGAAAGTGCCAACAGAATTTAATGGGGAAAGAATGCCCTTTTCAACAATAATTCTGGACATCCATAAACAACAATAAATAAATAAAGATCAAGCCCTCATTCAGGCCCTGAAATTCCCTACTACTTGTTCTACACTTGATGGGTAATAGAGAGGATGGCCAGTAACTGTGAAGAGATAACACAGATCCAAGACTGCTTAGTTTAAATCTAGACTCCAGCACCTCTGTACCAGTTACATTTGGGTAAGTTCCGTGATTTTTCTGTGCTTGGGTTTCCTCATCTCCAAAATGGAGATATTACACTATCTTTACAATTATGGTGCTCATATACTCTGGCTTGCCCTATTGTTCTTGTTCCCATGTATACTCTCAGAAATATTTTGGTTTGTGTGATAACTATGCTGTTTCTCTGTTCATAGAATTGCTAGAGGGATTATGTGTGTGAATATCAATATGAGTTAAGTGCTATGCAATTTAAGTCTTCCAGGGAAAGTTAGTCAAGTGAAAGAAGAATATTGATTAACGGAAGGAAGGAGGGAGGGAGAGAAAGGGAAGTGAGATAAGCTATATTGTATTTACATCACAACTTGGAATGATTTTCCTTTGAATCAGTAACACAGACGTCATGCTTTTCATCAGCACTATATTTGCATTCAAGAACAGTTTCCAGGTGTCTGACATCATTCAGAAACACTTTCTCCCTGCTTGTTTGTGAGTAACTGCCTCATGTTCCCTCTCCCACAGAATCAAGTGGGAGCTGCAAATATCCAGGTGGAGGTCTCTCTCTGCTGCAAAGGACAGTCTGGTTTTAGTATCCAAGTGTCGAACCAAGCAGTGATCTGTACTGGGTCTTAAAGGAAGTCTTTGATAGTTCAGAAAAGTAACATTCCTTCCATGACTAGGAGTGAGGTTCACGGGGTTCATCTGGCAGGAGTCACCAGAGAATAAGGCAGAATATCACCTTCATAGACTAGGTGGGGAGTCCAGGCTTCTACCTGGCTCTCAGGACTCATTTCTCCCCATCACGGCCCCATCATATCACTATTTTACTCAAAAACCACCAATATCCTTTCTTTGATTTATCAACAAAGTCTAAATATCACAGACCAGTGGATTTTAAGGCTACTGAATCCCCACAGGTCATTTTAATATACACATTCCTAGGATTCTACTTCCAGAATCTCTTGATTTAGTAGGTCTGTAGTGGAGCCCAAGAATTTGCCTCTCTAACAAATTTCTAATAGATACATAATGCCTTTGGTGTAGAAACTATACTTAGACTCAACTCAAGGCTAATTATGATTTTTCTATCATATTCTATCTGACTTTATCTTCTACTGCGGTGAGCAGGGTCCCTTAGACTTCCATTGCTTGGCCCTACTCAAGCCTCTGTTTCATATTTAACTCTCCGAGACATTCACTCTGTATTTTATATGAGCCAGGTTTCAAGATTTAACTCCATTTTCACCAGGATGCATAGCCACTGTGGTTCTGACAGTTCCTGGTACTGAAGGTGGATTGTTCTAGAAGTATAAACTTCAACCAAGCTCTTGATAGCTTGCTATTTGTACTGATGTTTTATCATTTCCAACACAAATTCTGTTATGAATCATAAAAAGATCTCTGAACACCTACTATGAGTTCTAAGTGCAGCTGTGGTAAAATGCAATTTAGAAGAGTGACGTCTTACATCTTTGCAAATCACTTTAAAGTCTGGCTTTTTAGGAGACAGCTGGGTCTTCATATCTGCTCCTTCATTCTTCGCTATGATGGTAAGTTGTCATGGAAAAAAGCAAACTGCACACAGAGACACACATGGAAAGGGAGAGTGTTGTAACCGGTTAAGATAATTATGGATATTCTTCTTTGATACTACTGACCTTCTTGAAGATTAGACACTATGTGGAATCTGAAGCCATATCAATGGGCATATTGTATTCCGTGACATTAGAATCCATTGATCTCTCTTGAATTTTGAATAAATGTTTTACTTGGGTGTAATTTAGTAACATCACACAGTGGTTATTTAGAAAATATTGGTCTGCTGATTTATTTGAATCTTTCAAATACTAACATATTTCATATACAACCACAAAAATTCACACAAGCTAATGTCACTGATTTCATCAAATGTGTCTTTAAATAGCAAGAGCTTTTAGGCTTTTGATGACAATTACAAGATCTCAAAAATTCTAATTTTCTTTTGAAAGCTTGAACGTAAGCATTGGCAACAAGCACTACCAATTGCTTCAAGTGACAAGTTTGCTTCGCTCATGTTCAATAAGTAGCTGGAAAATACTCAGGCTAGAGTAACCATCCCTAGACTGGTGGTCCTTCTTCCCAGGAAAGGGAGAAAATTCAGCTTGCAACTATGGGATATTTTCCTCCAGACAACCATTGCAGCACAAGTGTTTCGAGTGTACTTCCTGTCTCATTACATAGAATGTTAAGAAGATGTGTACTCAAGAGTCAAGAGCTCATAAAATTAATGATGTTTACTGCTGTATTCAAGACA
Source organism: Condylura cristata (assembly GCF_000260355.1). Lineage (NCBI taxonomy): Eukaryota > Metazoa > Chordata > Mammalia > Eulipotyphla > Talpidae > Condylura > Condylura cristata. The sequence goes on along the minus strand of NW_004567118.1, from coordinate 30,650,671 downwards.
TTCACAAATGACATTGCTGCTTTCTGTCTGCACGTGTTTGATGGTGAAGAGGACGCGACGACTTGTACAGACTGGCACCACTGCCTTCATTTGTGCTGAGCACTTTGACCCAATGCTGCTTTGGCAGGAACAGCACAAAAATCTGACAGTGGGAGAGGTAAATAACACATTCATATTACTATGAAATTTGTTTTGACCTACAGATTCCCTGAAATGGTCTCAGAGATTCCCAAGAGACTAAGTCCATATTCTGAAATTTGCTCTTCTGAATTTTAAAATTTGAAATTTGGCCCATTATGGTGGACTATTTTGTCTGTCTGAAATGCCCATCTGTTCTTTTCCACTTATGAAAATTCCACCCTTTTGAGACCCTGCTTGAATTACACCCCACCCATCATCCATATTTCACTCCCTCCCTCCTGGGCCAGGACTGGAGTTCACCTTGAAAGAATTATCCAGAAAGCTGTAGAGAGGAGAAAGTCAGTTGGGGTAGCTCAGACAGAGGCGTCAGGAGGGCTCATCTATATTCAAGTACATGTGAATGTGGTTCTGGGCAGAAAACTGAAAAGACCGATTTTGAAAATTGCAAGTTCAAAGGGAATAGGAGTTTAATTGCAACCAGGAGACAGAAGGGGCAGAGGGAAATGGTTGGGGTCAGTGGGCAGAATTGACCAGTGGAGAAGTTACTGAGAGTCATTAGCAGAACTACAGTGTGCAAAATCAATGCATTCTTGGGAACATGAACAGATCTCTAAAACTTTATAGAGAAACAGACATCAAGAGGTGGAAATTGTAGGATATCTATCTTCTTATGACTCAAAACATAAGGTGATCCAAGAGTGCAGTGCTTGGCCAAGTAGGGTTAAGAGTTCACAAGGAACTGCAGTGTTTTGTTTTGTTTTTTGCCACTTATTGGTGCCCTTGTCAATGGGGCAATGGCTTGGGGCAACCACAGAACAGTGGGGGTGAGAGGAGGGCAGTCATATAGATGAAGTCAGCAGTAAATGTTGCCTGCTTGGCTCCATTCTGCGGAGAGACTCAGGAAGTAACTGCAGGGAGGAGGCTGGCATTGTGCCCCAGAGAAATAATGAGGTTATGAAGGAAAAGAATGTGTAACACACAGTGGTTAATTGATCCTGAGTACTTAAGGGAGAGTCCCTGGGTGTACCTGTCATGTTTCCTTTGCCTTTAGTGGAAGACAGTGTAAGTTGCATGGCATCCAGTTGTAAAGCCGCATGGTTTTTTTTGTTTGTTTGTTTCTTTTTCTCTTATCTGTGTGGCAGCCTCACTCCCTGGATGAAGTTAACTTTCGTACTCCCCAGGATAAGTTGACCCAGGAGTCAAGCATTTATCTGAGCAAGCTACCTAAATTGTGCTTATTGGCCTTCCTATGCCTCAGGAAGGTTAGTGAGAATCAAACTGTGGGCCAACAATTAGAAGAGGGATTGAAGGCTTGGGATGGTTGTTTTGAACACTGCCTAGAAGACAAGACGTATGCACAGGACAATGGGGTAACCAGGGATCTGAGGGTCTATCTCCCACATGTCACTTTAGGAGAGGGAAGTGCCAACTAGGAGTCAACTGTGGGGGCTGAGCATGTAGAAATAGGTAACCCCTCCACTCCCAGGCTGTCAGGTAAATTGGTTTGGAAAAGGCTGAGCTAGCAGAAACCACAGAAAGAATTCAAACAGCGTGGGAACCCAAGAGCATGTGTGTGAGAAAGAAAAAGTTTTTTAGGCACAGCAGTGGGCATCCAGAATCAGGATTACTTTTGTAGGTGCTTTTAAACAATAGAAATGTGTGCTTTCACAGTTCTAGCGATTAGAAGTCCAAAATCAAGGTGCTGTCTAGGGAACAGCCTGAGATTGAAGAAATTCATGCCTTTCTCTTGGCTGTTGATGCTGCAAGCGGTCTGGACTCTGTGACCTGTATCGGCATCATGGCAATCTGCCTGTGTCATCACACAGCAACGTCCCCATGTCTCTGTGTCTCTCCTTGTAAGAGCACTAGTCATACTGGCTTGATGACCCACCTTCAAGACCTCAGCTTAGAATGTTTACATCTGCAATGACCTTATTTCCAAATCTGGTCATATTCATAGGTTTGGGGCTTAGAGCGTCAACACAACACACTACCAGCACCAACCAGAGAGCTGAGAATCTAACAAGTACACAGGAGTCTATCCATAAGGCAGCTGAGTGAGAGAAAAATTCAGAAATCCAGACAGGTGACAGTCATGGCCATCAGTTTGTGAGTTGGGGCTCAGGGTTCCAGTCAACAAGGCTAGCCAGACCAAAGCAGAGAGATCCCAAACCTTAATATGTCAGGGTATGGGGTGACTGACTAAGATCAACTATTCAGGAATATCACAGGGGTTTAAGTTGGAATGCAAGCAGGGCCATTTCTAGATGGGGTCCCTTCCTCAGGGCTACTGGAAGTACTCTTAATCTAGGTCTGTCTAATAACCTGGCCTGTCTAATCTTGTGGGTAGAAGGCAAAAGGTCTCTGCTAAGAGGAGAGAAGAACCAACCACATGACTCAGCAATTCCACTCCTAGGTATCTACCCAAAGGTCACAAAAACATTAATTCAAAAAGACACTGGCATTCCCTATGTTTACTGCAGCACTACATACAATACGAAAACATGGAAACAACCCAAATGCCCAGAAATAGACTGGATCAGGAAGATGTGGTACATATATGCAAAGGAATACTACTTAGCGATCAAAAAGATAAACTTATGACATTCACAGCAACATGGATGGCACTAATTGGAATTATGCTCAGTGAAATAAGTCAGAAGGAAAAAGAAAACAATATCAAATGATTTCACTTATAGGAGAAATAACAGAGAACCAAATAAGACATGGGGGAAATTGTACTGTTATTACAAAACAAAACACAACACAACAAGACAAAAACAAACAGTTATCAACCAGAGATATCCTACATGGGATGGGAAGGGAGAGGGATTGGATGGAGGAAGGGAGGAATGTGGGGAAATGTGGTGATGATTTGTGGGTGAATTGGGGGCAGAGAGGGAAGTAAACATTGTTTTTAAATAAGAAAAAAGAGGAGAGAAGAGCTGGAGGTGGGGACAGGAAAGGATAGGGATCCAGGTGAGGCTGACAGTGCCCTCAGGTGATGAACCCTTGGAAGGAAATCATCCCCGCAAAGGCCCCTCCTGTTCGCCCATGAATGTCCAAGTTCTCCCATTGAAACAGGGTCCCTCTTGGCCTCCCCTCTGCAATGAGTCACTGGTCTGAGCATGTATCCCATCAGGCATGGGAAGCACGGAAAGGACTGTGGTCCGGTGCCCTCCAAAGTCATTGGCGACAACAACAGAAGTCGTTGGGTGGACAGAAACGGGCTAAAATTATTCGCGCTCTTAAAATGGGATAATAAGGTAACTTTCCTCCTCCTGGTATGAGCTCATTTAATTGTAAAGATCTTAATAAATTCAGCCTGATTAACTCCAACCTTGTGGGGGGAAGGTTATTCAGTGTTGTGGAATTAATTTTAAACAGAAGCAAAAAAAAAAAAAAATAGCAAGAAGAAAAGCTCCAGAGCAGGATGGGGAGGGAGGGAGATTAATGTTCAGGGAGTCGGAGCTGGGGAGCGACCACGAATAGGCGCCCTGTTCCAGAGACCACACACCATGGCCTTTGAGTAATCATTTACTTTCTCAAAAGGGATGGCGCTTCAGGAACCTCCCCCAGCTTGACTGCACACACCCCAGTGCTGAAGGGAAAGAGAAAGCCCTTCACGCCTAGACAGGCTTGCCCTGGTCCCCGTCCTGCTACTTCCCACCTGGGCCCGCCGACTCGGTGCCCCTTGCCTGCATGGGCACTGTGCCCAGCCTGGCAGCCATGGCTTCACATCCTAGCTCCCCTGCTTCCCAGCTGCCTACGTGTATGTGCCCAGGCTTTGGAGTCCTAACAGTGGCAATAACTCTCCTCAGGAGAATGAGGTGCTTAGAGGTCTTCACCCCAACCAAGGGGCACACCCGTTGGTACTGCTGGGGTCACTCTGTGGCTTGGTGTTGATGTGTTTTCCGGGGCTCCCTACCTTTACTGCCCTGGTGACCCCAGAGGAGACGCACATCCCCCACCCCAACTTATTTCAGACCCCACTGGTCACTGCCTGAGTCCTCCACACTGACCTTGACCCCAGGTCAGCCTGTGCACTCCTGGGAGAGGTGTGGTTTCATCCGACAGCCTCCTCAAGGGCCGGCTGGGGCAGACTGAGGGTGTTTACCCTAGAAAATGGGGAAGAAAGAATTAGAGAGGGTTGTGTTGAGGGCCCAGGAGGCCTAATGAATGACTTCTACCCACACCCATACTCCTCTGGTTTCTGGCCAATTTGAGAAACCAAATAAACACCATTAAAACATTCTGTTCTGGCCCTCCCTGGTGGCGCAGAGGGTTAAAGCACAGCACAAAGAAGCTTAAGCCACTACCTCATGAGTTCGATCCCCGCCTGCCCCGGAGATGACCCACATGGCGTGGCAGACCTCTCCTGACCTGCCCGCTGCTCCCCTCAGCAGTGTACCTCGCTGATCTGCCTGTTCTGCTTCCTGCGCTGTCTCTGGTGAATCCTCTCACCCTCCGCATCTCTGGCCTGTACCCCAGTTCTGTATGAATAAATAAATAAATCTTAAAAAGAAAAATTCTGTTCTGTTGCCAAAGTTCAGGGCTCACTTGATAAGCTACATTTGGGAACCAGAGCTGACCAGTGGCAAAAAGAGACCTTCTCTCCCCTCCCAGAGTTAAGTTGACCCTGGTCCAGGCAGAATGGCTGCATAGCAGCAGACCTCGCTGACTGGGGTGAGGAGGAACATAGATGGGCAGAATTTTCCCGGACGAGCTAACCACTAGGGAGGAAAAGGTTGAGTGGCAGAAAGAATGTGGGTTAAGCCAAAAGGGAGCAGAGCACAGAGTTGGGAGCACTGAGTTCATTTCACAGCCCTCCTGGGTGAAGAGCAAACAGGAGCACCCTCAGGCTGCCTGCCTACCTCTCCCCTCCTGCAGCAGGACCTGCCTTTACTATAAGGTCACTAATCCCTTCATGAAGCTTCTACCTGTGTGGACTCTTCTGCACCTGTAAGTCTGCAGGCTCAAAGCTTACGTTTCCCATATGAGCCCAAGTCCCACTCCCTCACCCGTCTGCTCTGGGGACCTGAAGCCAGGGGGGCTATGTCGCTCCTTCACCTTTCCTGCTCTGCTCCCCTACTTTGCAGCAAGGAAAGTTAGGTTCTACCTCAAGACCTCTCTTCCCCCACTCTGGCTCAGACTCCAGACCCCCATCTCTTTCTTCCAAGCCCCCTCTTCATGTTAGCGCAGCCCTGGAAAGCAAAGTAAAATTGAAAACAGAGCCAGAATGGAGTGGAAATGAGCAGGGGATCACCAAGAATGTTTGCAGCCACCAGCGGCTACTTTTTGGGTGCCCACCATCTTGCCCTTTTGCTGTCTCCTCTGCCTGAGTTATTTTCTTTACCCAAATGCCTCTTCCACATCCCTGCCTGGTGAGTTGTGATGTGGCCATCCTTCAGTCTCAGTCTATATGCCCCTTCCTGGGGAGGTCCTGGCACTGCAAAGTCAACGTGGACTGCTACAAAGCGCCATTTATCAGGGTCGATATTGTGTTAACCAGGGATCGTGACCCATTAGTCATCATGGAACAATTTACCAGGTTTCGACAGCATTTTTTAAAAATAGAAAACATAATAGGACAGAAAACATCAGAGTGAATTCCACTCAGTAAAGGAGAATATTGTTTGGTGCAACTTTGTTGAAGCTGTTTGTGTGTGTGTGTGTGTACACCTGTGCACGGGCAGATACCTGGGTGGTGAGTGACGTGCTTCCTGTGGATAAGGCCCAAAAGTTGGAGAGTCACTGTGGCAGATGTGACAGTCATTGCTTTAGTTTTCAGGGTTCTCAGAACCTTGGAATTATTGGCTGAATGGCCTGAAGGGCCAGAAGGAAGAAAGCAGCTTTCATTCCTTCAGGTTCCCTTTGGGAGACAGGGCTTGCTCTTTCCTTGTGAAGATGTGAGTAGAAGACGTTTGTCTGCAAAGCAGGAAGCAGACACATGTGCCAGACATGTGCTCATGCCTGGGTACCCCTGGATTGTGGCAGCATCTTGATCTGCTGGCACCTTAATCTTGGGCTTCCCAGCCTCCAGAACTATGAGAAATAAATGTTATTTAGATCCCCCAGACTGGTATTTTTGTTATAGCAGCCCAAGCAGAGTAAGACAGCCCCAAGTTCTCAAACTCCCTCTTACACAGTTTATGAGTTTCTCAGTGGAAATATGAGCCCACCCCCGCAAAAAAAAAAAAAAAAAATGTGTATGTTGAAATGTGGATGAATGTCTTATAGGGGTCTCCCAGGAAACCACCTGGAAAGCCTGGGCTGGTTCTTCAGTGGTGATGACAGAAGCTGCCATTGATGCCCAATCCCATGAAACTCTCAGGGGATCTGCCCTCTGTGCCTCACCTGTGGCCTGTGGCTGAGACAGAGGGCGAGGGAGCCAACCCTGTGCACACCTTGCTTCGGATCCAGGTCCATTGGCTCCCCAAGAACAGCACTTAGCTCACTTCCATAAACAAGGACATTCATCTTTGTCAGCCCTAATGAACCGCATTTGTCAGACAGGAACCAGAGAACAGCTGTGTTGGAGGGAGACAAATCACTTAATCCAAGGCTCCTGATGTGGCAGCCCCTGGCACAGTGGAGATCATGGCATTTAACTACAGAAGGGCCTGGAGGACCCACGACGGGGGAGGGCTGGATGCCCTTGACTGTGCCTGGCGGGAGGGAGTGTGTGAGCTGGCGAACCCAGTGTGTGCGTTGGCTGGTGCTTCTCTCCTTGATGCTGCACCTGGTTCTGGGGGTGAGCATCCTGCAGAGCCTGGCAGGAAGTGAGAGAGAGGGGTGACAGCCTCTGTTCCCAGCACGATGCAGCCCAGGAAAAATGACTTGCTTCCTTTTAAGATTGTTTAGGAAAAACTCTTGGATGCAAAGAACAGAAACGTCTCAAATGAGCTTCAGCACAAGGGGACGTGCTGACTCATGGGCTGTGACGCTGAACAGTCGAGCTGCAAGCAAGGCCAGGCTGCAGCTGGGGGCCACAAGGAACTCAGACCTGAGCTGGGAAGCCTCTGCTTTCTCTCCATGCTTCGCCATGCAAGCTAACTTTATTCTCTCTCCCTACGGATGGGCCCCCACCATCAGTGGGGAATTTGGTATGACACCTCGCAAATTTTGTATCTTAAGACTTTTACCAATGGAAAGGGGTAGACGTGAGCTTCCCCTGACTCCAGCTGAAAGCAGTAAAAACCCAGGCAAGAGCTCTGTTTGGCCAGGGCTGGTCAACAGACACAATCACCTGTGACATGAGTCATCTGAGCGGGAACCCAAGCCTGGAGCCTGAGAGGTGGACTTGCTGGAGACAGGCTGGCAGCCGTAGCAGACAGGGAGCACATGTCCACTTTGATGGCCTTCAGTCCTCATGTACCTCCAAATCCACATCCAACTCAGCTCCTCCTCCTTGCCTATATCCAGACCCGGAGAGAAAAGACCACTCATTACCCCGAAGACACACAGGGAGAGGGATGTGATTCTGTCATCCGGCTTCTCTCCCATTTTCTGGTTACATGTGACTTTTATAACTGACACCAGGGCACACGCTGGGTTTGCCAGGTAGTTGACTTTGTTCATTTTGACAGTTTAGTGTCCCTGAGGCCGGCATCCTGGCAGCCTTTTCATATGTCCAAGTTGCTCCTTATCCTCCCCCCACCCCAGCTCTGGCTTCCCAGATACACTCAGTACAGTCAGAATGAAGGAGTGCACACAGGTGGCAAAAGCACTTCACGTTGACTCAATAACTTTTAAATGTTTTTGATCATGAACCTTGGTAAGAAAAAAAAATTTTAAAAATGAAACAGTATATGATGGTTTCAAACAATCAAATCACAATAGGATTCAAGACACACTAATGTGTATCTCTATACCCAAACATAGTGATATGGACAAGCGTTGCGTCAGGCAACACCACACAGTCAAATAAATGGGAGTATTGTGGCAGGATGTGGCCAGAAGACAAAAGCAGGCCTTTGTATGGACTGATTTTGCATAGTCAGTTACTCAGGGCAGGAGAACAAAGAGAAAAAAGTTAGAAGGAAGCAAATGTATGCTTAGATTATCTAGGCCTTTTGCAGAGATCAGTCTGTGAGGGTCTGGATTAGTTCTATGGCCCATGTTTAAAGATGGAAATCAAGCTTTTGAGCCCCATTCATGGTTCCAATCTTATTAGCAAGGCATTCGCTGGTGAGTCTCTGGGGTGCAAAGTTATATCTCAGGCTACAGCTCCCCAGATGTTCCTGGTCATGCCTCGTGACGTGTACTCATTGTTCTGGGGAATTAAGCATCTTGCTCTTGTTTAACTTGAGAGGAATCTTTGCAGGGTAGGTAGTTTGCATCTTTTAGTTTAGGTAATTGATTGGGCCAAATGAACTTTGTACTGAAAAGGCCAAACTGTGTAACCAGAATGATGGCTGAAGCAGCCCTTTAAGCTTTTCTTGCATTTCTATACCACAATGTTTAATATAAAACTGAAACAAGTTTTGAAAAAAATGTATTTGTCATGTGACTCACAATGAAACTTGATATTTTTCCTTTTCTATTCTACCTTTCCAAACACACTGGGTTGTTTTCATGATCTACATGCACAACCCCTTTGAGTCTCCACATGTGATGTGTCCATCACTGAACTGCCTTCTGCATAGCAGAAGTTCCATGTGTAGAGAATGCATCTCTGATGCCAGGGCTGGGCTTTGTACACATGAGTCCTGAGTCCTCCCAATAATCCTATAAGGTGGCAGCTGTTCATTTTATTGCATAGGTAAAGAAATGGAAGATCAGTGATTAAAATCAGAGGTTGACCATTTTCTGAGCAAAATGACAGCACTGAAACCAGACTATCAAATTATGAAAATGTTTTTATCATCAGCCCACTGCCTCTACTGGGCCTGGTGAGCTCTTGTGCAGAGCTTCGTGCTGGGGAGATTACAGAAGACAGCTACAGGCCTTCGCTGCTCCTCCCAGGAAAGGTGGAGTCTACTTCCTTTCCTCTTAAATCCTGATTGGCCTTCATGATCTGCACAACCAGCAGAATATTCTAGGACTATGAAGTTAGATCAGAAGAAACTTTCCAACTCTGCCTGAGTCTGCTGGACCCTCTCTTGGTGTTCCGAGCCACAAAAGTCCAACTACTTAGGAATTCGATGCTAAAGAGACCACGTGAAGGTCTGCTCCCCAGCTGAGTTCAATCCACAACCATCTCCAGCAATGAGCAGGCATGGAAATGAAACTGTTTGGGCTAAACCAGGCAAACGCATGTGAAGCAGAAGGCATCAGAGCTGCATTCTCTACCCACAGAGCCCTGCCGCCATTCCTGAGCCACACAATGGGGAGTTAGAATGAACTGCACTGGTCTCCAGTCATTCCATTTTGATATTTTGCTGTGCAATGACAGAGAGCCTGAACACAAGCTTCGGGATGCCCATCCCTAGAAGCCATCGCTTCTCGTTCCAACTCAAGATGGATTCTGCTATAAACATGTTAAGGCCATGCCCACCATCTTCTTCCTCCAAATCCACTGTACAGTTTCCGTGCCTTCAGGCAAAAAATCTCTACAAGCCATGAGGATGTGCTGGGGAATAGAGGAGGATGCAGGGGGCCTTTGCAGCCCCCTCTCACGCATGCTGACCTGCCCAGTGGGCCACAGGCGGCCCATAGGTGACTTTCATAAGGGCACAGCAGAGAGAAGGAGGAAACCAACTGAGAGGGTAAATGTGCCAGCATGGAAATAGTCATAAATAATAGAAAAGCATTTTCTTGCATTTCTACATGACTCCCAAGGCACCCCCACTGACTGATGGTGGAGGGAGGAAAACAGCCTTGAAAATCAAAAGCTTTTCTTCTTGAGAGGAGGCTTTGTAACACTCAGGCCCAACACCACACAATGAAGGAAAAATGAAATTCCACAGGCCCCAGAGGAGAATGTACTACAGAGGCTGGAGTCACAGCAGGGGAAGGTAGAGGGGAAAAGGGGTGGGGTGGGGGGCTAGGAAGGGAGTGGGGGAAAGGTAAGACAGGAGAGGGGGAAGGGAGACGGCGGCTGTTTGTTAATATTTACTCAAATTAATAAGATGTTGAACAACAGCCTCTACATAAAAGCCACAGTTAAAATTAGTAAGTAGTTCATCCTGCTCTAACAATATGGAATAATTAATTTCCACACTCGTGTGCTTTTTTTTCACAAACAGTAATTAAAGAGAAATATTATATAGCTGCACCTGTTTTTCACTCTCAGCTTACCACAGTGAGTAAACCCAATCTTTTATTGATGAGAAGAGACGCACGCTGGAGAGCTGTGAGGAGAGCATCAAAACCCCTCCAGCCTTCCCTTGAGACGTGTACGAAATCTCAAATTATTAAACCATATGGAGGACGTTTGTGGGTGGCTGTTCCCATGCTGGCCGAAGCCTAGTTTCCTCCAACTTTCAGCTCTTCTAAAGGGTTTGAGGCTCTTAGGGGAGGAAGGCTCCTGTGCCTGGAGTTTGGAGAGTCCTATGAGTTGGCAAAACTGAGGACAGCTTTCTGCATTCTGACAGGGCTGGAATTTTCTACCCCCATGGAGAGTGGCAGAAGCCAAGAGGGAAATGGAGCAGCTCAAGACCAGGGGGCTGGGAGGCCCCTCTGGTGGTCAGACACCAGCCACCCAAGCCGGCTTTACCCCTCCTGGGATCAAGCCTGGCTGGAGAGGGGAGGCCAGGGCAGGCAGAGGCAGGAGAGCTAATATTTGCACAGCGCTTTACAGTTTGCTCTTTACACTTTCCTACTCATTATGCAAAGTTATTCTGTTCTCCAGCTAACTCCCAGCAGGGATCCTGCCACAGCTGCTGCCTGGAAATTCTGGTTTCCACATCAGGTCTCTGAGGCCATCCTGGAGTCAGGGCACCTTGGGGAGGACACCTGGCCCCTCCCCACCTTGATCTTTTTTGCTGAGGCCCCCTCTCCACCTACAAAAGCTGTTCTCGTGGGCCAATCAGCCCTTGAACTCCTGGGAAGAGGCCATATGTCAAAAGAACGTGAGCAACCTCTGATTGTTCACTCAGGCAGGAACACAGAGGCAAGTTCAAACGAGGCGCACTTGGAATTTATACATATACATATGTATGTGCATTTTTTTACATCACTGTTCATTTTTGTACAATATTTGATTTCTCATTCTTGAAGGGGAAGGGCACCACCTTCCCCTTCTCTCAGCCCCCAGAAACCCTGCTTCCCAGAATTCCCCTTCAAGCGGCAGTGTCAGGAAGGGTTACAGAAAGGTGAGTATTACTTATGGGAACTTGACGGAGGTTGGAAAGGGAAGAACCAAGTCCCTGGTTCTCTCCCTCTGGGAGTGAGAGCTAAAGTCTGTTTACCTGCATCTTCTTCTCAGGGCACTATCCTCTGTGGCAGCATCTCTCCCAAACTCCATGGAATCTCACGCTCTCTCTGAGGGCTGGTTGTCTATGATCTTCACCTGACTTTATTGGCTCAATTCCGTGATGTTCTTTCCCTCCAATAGTTACCTGCGGTCAGAGGCAAACCACATCTTCATCTGTAGAACCTGTAACTGTCACAGGGCAAAGAGGAATTAGGGTTGTTAATCAGCTGAGTTGAAAATTGAAAGATTATTCTAGATGGCAAGGGTGTGTCCCTGGAGTTCCAACACCCCATTATCATACCTGCTGCCAAAGAGCAGAGTGTGGTAGGAAGCACATCAGTAGGTCACTCTGGAGCAGGTTCAAGTGATTTAGTCTCTGCTGTCTCTTTTTGCAGCTATTTTTTCACCAGATAAAGCTGGTTACCCCACCCCAGGATCACATACACACCCTCTATCTACCAGGAGTCAGGATGGGGTTGGGGGGGGGTGGTTCCCATTTGCATCTCGCGGGGTAGTTGGCATTCACTGGTCACAGCCAGTGGCCATCACTGAAGCCTTTCCCCTCAACAACCTGCCTGGCTCTGCACGCTGGGCTCCCTGGTCTTCACAGAAGAACGTGGGCTCAGAAGACCACCTGAGAAGGAAAAGAGCCAGGCCCACCCACTGAGGGGTGCTGCAGTCTCGGGGGCATGCCACTGCAGTCTTGGGGGCAGGCCACTGCCCTGGGGAGGGGGCGGCCCAGGTAACACAGGCTGCCTGGGGTAAGGATTGAGGGCTGTTCCATGCCTCCCCATCTCCTACCTTTGGTGCCCATGGGGGACAGCCCAGTAGGGACTACCTCCCCAAAGTGTCCTGAGGGGCTGAGGGACTAATTCTTGTCTGACTGTACTCCAAGGAAGCAGGGCAAACTGAAAACTGGAAGAGTGTAGGCAGGGCTGGGAGCTGGGCTATATACCTGGACTGTGCTAAGCAGGCCCTGTGAGCAGGCCGAGTCATGAGAAGAGCTCAGGAAATAAGCACTTGGCAAGTCCAAAGGATGGAGGTTGACTTAGGGAAGGGCCGAGGAGTGAGCACGGAGTGAAAGGAAAGAGTACTGAGGTGGCTGAGGAAACCTGCAGACTGAGCTTTGGCAAGTGAGTCCCTCCCCCCTGCAGCTGTTCAGCATGTGGCCCGAGAGTGAACTTGACCTGTGGGAGAGAATGCCGGTGACCACTTCAGATGGAGATGCTCAATCAAAGATTCAGCTCTTAAACCTGATTGACTTTGACTGGTTCACCCATCTCTGGACAGAACTGATGTACTTTGCATTTTTTGCCACTCAGCATGGCTGGTGGGAGCAATTTGGCAAAATGTATCAACACACTTGAAAATATTCAAGCTTTTGGCCTGATAAGGTCCTGGGAATCCGACCCAAAGTGTCATCATAGATGTGGAAAAATTTCGCTCAAAGAAGTTCATCACAACATAATTTACATAGCAAACAACTGACAAAATGCATGATTGTTCAATGAAAGAAAAGTGCATATATAAGAAATTCCCTCTGTGAAATATTATGCCATTGAAAATGAATACAAAGACTTTAGATGGGGGAGGACAAAATATCTATGACATAAAATTATGTATTCAGAATGATTGAAAGTGTGTAGATTAAAAGAATATATACCGGGCCCTCCCTGGGGGCACAGCGGGTTAAAGCACAGCACTAAGAAGCTTAAGCCACTACCTCATGAGTTCGATCCCCGCCTGCCCAGGAGATGACCCACATGGCACGGCAGACCTCTCCTGACCTGCCCGCTGCTCCCCTCAGCAGTGTACCTCGCCGATCTGCCTGTTCTGCTCCCCACTCTGTCCCTGGTGAATCCTCCCACCCTCCACATCTCTGGCCTGTACCCCAGTTCTGTGTGAATAAATAAATATTTTTTTTAAAAAGTATATATAGCAAATTTAGAAACTTGGATGTTTGCTATTTTTTTGTTACACTTTTCTACATTTTCTAACATTTTCCCCAATGACTACAGACTACTTTTAGAATCAGAAGGGACAGCATTGGTGCCTTCTGTGGGCCCTTAAAGTGTCTGTCTCCTGAAACCCGTGTCCCTCATTAGCAGGGGTGAAGCTTTAAAAAATGGCTCCACAGGCCCCCTGTCGGGCTTGCCTGGCACAACCCAGTAGGAAAGTTGTCTGTTTGGCTCTGATTCCAAGTCCCAATAAAAACACTGCAGCTGCTTTTCTTCCTAATTCTGCAGAAGCAAAACCTTCTCTGTGCTTTTGATTCTCTTCTGCACAGAACTTCCAAGCTCTCTTTTCTTGCAAATACAAAATGCTAATGGATCCAGATTGTTACTGAGTTAGTCCAAAATTGGGGTACTACTGGCACAATCATCTGAGTCTTTAAACTCTGATTTCAACTACACACAAAACTCTACAAAAGGGTGGACATCCATCCAATTCAGTCTTGAGAAGGCTCTCCTTCAGAAAGGAAAAGCTAGTTTAGCCTGCCTTAAACAATAAAGGGAATTTGTTGTCTGGTTGAGACAAAATGTCCTGAGGTGTACAGGCTTCAGGAACAGTTTGATCCATAGGTTCCTGGTGGCATCAGAGCCCTGGTGCTATTTTTCCCTGCATTTCCTTGGGTCAGTCTTGTCCTCGGGTGGTGGGCTCCCTTTAGGTGGTCCAGGCTGTTTCCACAGTGGTTTGTTCAGAAGAACAAAGGGCACTGTCATCCCAACCTCCACAGTAAGAGTATGGAGACAAATGGGCCTCCCTGTTGACACAATGGGTTAAAGTGCAGCGCTGCGAAGCTAGCCCAGGCCACTGCAGCATGAGTTCGAATCCCAGCCAGGGAGGTGGCCCACAAGGTGCAGCAGACCTCTCCTGTTTTGCCTGCTGCTCCCGACAGCAGTGTATTTCAATCTGCCTGTGCTGTTCCCCGCTCTATTTCTGGGAAATCCTCTCACCCCCCTGCACCTCTGGCCTGCACTCCAGTTCTGTATGCATTAAAAAAAAAAGAACACAGAGACTTGCTCTGATTGGCCTGACTCTAGTCAGTTACTCATCCCAGAACTGTGACCAGAGGGAAAAATGATGTCCATCTTAGACAGGTCAAGTGCCCCCACTACAGTTGGGGGTGGAGGTAGTTTCTCCAGAACACATGGAAACTCAAACAGAACTCAGGGCCACTGGAAAGCAAGAAATGAATGCTGGGGAAGTTGTCACAAATGTCTACCATGGGAACACTGTTCTTTGACTTTTGGGAGGATGCATAAAGAAATGTTTTGAAAGTGTTAAGTACAGTAACATGGATGGATGTTGGACTCCAGTGCTTTATTCAGCCAACATTTACCATTCGTTTATAAGTTTAGTTAAATAAAATTTTAATTTTAATTGTCTCTGTGCTTCAAGGAAATCTATGTTCAAAGAAGACCATTAACTAAAAATACTTCAGTGTCTCAAGGAAATAGAGATTAAAAACCTAATTATAGCTTTTGGGTTTAATCAATGGAACAATGAAATCCATCCATGAGAACAGACTCTTAGTCCTGGTCTCACCGGCCTTTACTTGCCTGTTCCACTTTGCCCTGAAGGCCCTGCCCCATTCTTCTCTGCTAAAAATTCCTACTCACACATCAGTCAACAGCCCTCTCACACCGCCTCCTATGGGGCACCTTTGAGGCCCCTCTCTCCACTTAGCAGAATCAGTGGGCAGACCTCTCCTGACCCGCCTGCTGCTGCCCTCAGCAGTGTACTT